>NC_133809.1:23517758-23682811 GCF_043250625.1 Sebastes fasciatus | reverse complement strand
ACATTAACTCTGTGGAACTTAACACCTACTACTCATCATCACTTGCATTCTATTGCATTACTAAAACACCTGCACAATATGCATTATTTCATACAGTCTTACAGCATATGAAGTCCACACTAAAGGCTATTTAGCAGGGACGTAACAGGGACTCACTTGAGCTAATCAGCCACCGGTTAGCTCGCTAAATGGTCTACAGTCACGGATATATAGAATCAGTTCACCATCGATGACTGCATTGTTAATCCTATGCAATCTCTACAACGTTATAACACAGACAAAAGGCAATCAAACGCGTTATTAGCGGTTTACAGAGACACATGTCTACCTAGCTTGCCTAGTTAGCAGCCTCGTGATGACACAGAGAGAGGGCCTATAGGTGTGAGAGGCTGCTGCTGCCGACGCTTTAGACAAACCGGACAAAACGCAGCGAGTACCTGTGAGCAGAAATAGGAGCCTTGAATACCAAGCTTGATACATGTGGGACACTGGAGTTTGGCGTCCTTGCTGCAACCCTCTGTCTCACACTCCCTTCTAGCCTCGGTGCTCGCCATGCCTCTTCGGTCTGCAGGAGGAGGAGGAGGAGGAGGAGGAGGGGTGGAGTCGCAGCAGAGAAGCAGCAGCACAGCACAGAGACAGAGCACACTACTGCGCATGTGCAAAAGTGGGGTGACGTCACGTTGCACAGCTCGCGTCCAATGAGCAGAAACTTTCTCATTATTGGAGTAATTTTATACTTGTTAACATTTTTTTCTCAGATTTTGCACTGTACTATAGAAATATTAGATTTGGTTGCTATGATTACAGTGACAAAGACAGTAATGCATTTTTTCTTATTAATATAATTTTAATTCTGTGTAAATTTACCCAGAAAAAAAGCCTAATTTATTTTTATTTATAAAAGAAATGGAATTATATCTTTCGACAATTTCTTCCTCACAAAACAAGAAAAGCAATGAAAACAACGAATGTATGCAAAATCTTTAAAGTTTTTAAGTGAAATTATTGTCATACTCTCGCGTGGTCTTTTTTTATTATTATTTTATTTTTATTTTTTTATTGTTTTTTTTTTTGTTTTATGTTGGTTTTGTTTCATTTCTGTTGTCCTTTTATGTTTGGCACAGCTCTTTGTTTATGTTTTCGCTATGCTTCTTTTGTATGTAAATGTTTTTAATGTTTTCTGCTGTTACTATGGATACTGTAATTTTGAAATAAAAAATATATATATACTGGAAAAACAAAGTTCGGAAACTTGTGTTTGGTCGATTATTTCTCTGTTGTTACAATGCTAATTGGCATTGTATTTTACATCGTTGGAAAGCCTGTTTATTTACCTTCGCAATGATGTCCAACTTGTAAGGATCATGAATTTGTGGGATGAGCAGCACAGCTGATTATGTGGGTAGCGCCCAAGAAAAAATTACCAAAATGCTCTGCCAATGGCAAACAGTGTATTCTCATAAGGCTACCAGGAAGCCTGCAATGACTGCCCTTCACCGTCAGGCCCATTTGCGCTGGTGTCGACAACACAGACAATGGAACCTGAACATGTGGGGGAATGTCATGTTCAGTGATGAGTCCAGGTTCTGTCTGCGAAAGTTGGATGGCAGGGTCAAAGTATGGAGACGACGTGGAGAACGCTATGCTGATTGTTGAACCGATGGAGTAACAGCTTTTGGTGGGGGCAGTGTCATGGTGTGGGGCGGCATCTCCTTCACTGGCAAAACAAGGCTTGTCATCATTGAAGGCCATCTCAATGCAGTGAGATATCGGGAGGAGATTCTGCAGCCAGTGGCGATCCCATATCTCCACAATCTGGCACCTAACTTCATCCTCCAAGATGACAACGCTCGCCCCCAGAGAGCCAGCTTTATCACAGACTACCTTCACAATGTGGGAGTAGAGAGAATGGAACGGCCTGCCAAGAGTCCACACCTCAACCCAATTCAACACTTGTAGGATCAGCTTGGACGTGCTGTACGTGTTAGAGTGACCAACACAACCATGCTGGCTGACCTGCAACGAAACCTGGTTGAGGAATTTCGCCACCCCACAGCAACGTGTGACCAGGTTGGTGACCAGCATGAGGAGGAGGTGCCAGGCTGTTGTGGCTGCGTATGGATCTTCCACCGCTACTGAGGCTCCTGACGGTGTATTAAATGAATAAAGTGTAAAATTGCCAATATGTCTTATTTGTTCCTTGTTACTGATAGAGAGTTCAATCATCCAATCCACCAAACAACTCAAAACAAGAGTCAATACCAACAGGAGAATACACTGTTTACCATTGACGGAGCATTTTGGCAAATTTTTCTTGGGCGCTACCCACATAATCAGCTATGCTGCTCATCCCACAAATGCATGATCCTTACTTGTTGGACATCATTGCGAAGGTAAATAAACAGGCTTTCCAACCATGTAAAATACAATGACAATTAGAATTGTAACAACAGAGAAATAATCGACCAAACACAAGTTTCCGAACTTTGTTTTTCCAGTTTATATACAAAAAACCCCAGAAACTTTCCCCCAACACAGAGTGAATATGATTTTACTGCTTCAGAGAGTGATCAATGGACATTATACAAGCTATACATCATTTTGAGTGTGTTCTAATGCTTGTCTTAATTTAACCCTAAATATATTCCATTTACAGTTATACATAACTGAGAAAAGCAGTAAATATCTGGATTTTCTGCTTGATTTAACTACCAAACATTAAAAATGAATATATCATCAGTATTGTTGTTGATTCATTTTCTGTCAATCCAGTCGTTGATTAACTGATGACCTGTGAAATCTCAATAAAGTTGCCAAAGGCAAAGGATAATAGGGAAAATGAACGAAAACTTTCTATATTTTCTCACCCTTAAAAGTCTTATTGATAACATTTTTACGTAGACGAATATTATTTTTTTTTTTAAATAATACATCTACAGAGCCTTTAGAAAGGTGCCAAATAAAAGTTTGGCTTTTCCTGAAAAAAATATTATGATTGTGAATTAATCTTTTGAAAACTTTTGGCGGGTCCAAAATGAATGTTTTGTTTATCTCTGTGGAGGATATCTGATGTTGGATTCCCACTTCTAACAAGGCTTGTGAGAAAATGGTAAAACAACATTGGTGTCCGATGATACCCAGACCGTATCTCTAGGTTGTCAGTTAGTGTGGAAAAAACGGATAAATCACTGAGATTGAATAAGTGCCTGGCAACGGCTTGTTGTGAAGTAAATGGAATGGAACAGGGAGGGAGAATGCAACATCTAGTAGCTGAATGTCATCAATAGCACCTTTAAACTATCCCAACATTGAAATGGTTCCTGATATAGAGGGTTTACAACACAAACAAATTAAATATTTAGTTGGTTTTCACTTGCTCGCAATAGTAGTATACAGTACAGTAAGTTCTGCAGCACTGAAACTAGTTGATTCTTTCATGTCACAGAGTGAATATGATTTTACTGCTTCAGAGAGTGATCAATGGACATTATACAAGCTATACAGCATTTTGAAAAATTAAATAAGTGTGTTCTAATGCTTGTCTTAATTTAACTCGCTGTCTCTCGAATACATTTTTAATTGCAAACCCTAACCCAGGGGTCTGCAACCTGCGGCTCCGGAGCCACATGCAGCTCTTTAACCCCTCTACAGTGGCTCCCCGAGGATTTAAAAAAAAAATTGTGGAAAGTGTTTTTTTTTTGTTTAAATTTAAATTTAAATTCATCATTGTTGTAGGTCTATAGTACGACGGTACGATGGAGTATTAGGGCCACATTGAGAAAAAAAATGAATCTGAGATTTCGAGAATAAAGTCATAATATTATGAGAATAAAAGTTGTAATATTATGAGAATAAAAGTCGTAATATTATGAGAATAAAAGTCGTAATATTATGAAAGTAAAGTCATAATATTATGAGAATAAAAGTCGTAATATTATGAGAATAAAGTCATAATATTATGAAAATAAAGTCATAATATTATGAGAATAAAGTCATAATATCATGAGAATAAAAGTCGGAATATTATGAAAAGTAAGTCATAATATCATAAAAATAAAAGTCGTAATATTATGAAAATTAAGTCATAATATTATGAGAATAAAAGTCGTAATATTATGAAAATAAAGTCATAATATTATGAGAATAAAAGTCGTAATATTATGAGAATAAAAGTCGTAATATTATGAGAATAAAATCATTATATTATGAGAATAAAAGTCATAATATTATGAAAGTAAAGTCATAATGTTATGAGAATAAAAGTCGTAATATTATGAGAATAAAGTCATAATATTATGAGAATAAAGTCATAATATTATGAAAATAAAGTCATAATATTATGAGAATAAAAGTCGTAATATTATGAGAATAAAAGTCGTAATATTATTAGAATGAAAGTCGTAATATTATGAGAATAAAATCATAATATTATGAGAATAAAAGTTGTAATATTATGAGAATAAAGTTATATTATTATGAGAATAAAAGTCGTAATATTATGAGAATAAAGTTATAATATTATGAGAATAAAAGTCGTAATATTATGAGAATAAAGTTATAATATTATGAGAATAAAAGTCGTAATATTATGAGAATAAAGTTATAATATTATGAGAATAAAAGTCGTAATATTATGAGAATAAAGTTATAATATTATGAGAATAAAAGTCGTAATATTATGAGAATAAAGTCATAATATTATGAGAATAAAATTCGTAATATTATGAGAATAAAAGTCGTAATATTATGAGAATAAAGTCATAATATTAGTATATATATGTATAGTAGTATAGTAGTAGTAATTTTACGTGTTATTTTCTTTTTTCTCGTAAAGTTATAACTTTATTCTCATAATATTACGACTTTTATTCTCGTAAAGATGCGACGGCACAACTGCGCATGTGCAAAAGCGTGCTGACGTCACGTCACGTACGACGTAACAGAAACTTTCCCCCAACAGAGTTTTATAAGATGGCGACCGCCGAACCGGTGAGCACTTTCTCTCTAAAAGAACACATCTAAACGTTTTAGTGGGTCTTTATTCGCTTTATTTACAGGGCGAGTTCACATTTAAAGTTTATATATAACTTCATACATTAATCCTCGAAAGGAAAACGGTAGTTGTTACAGTTAAACGTGTTGTTTTTGAGTAGTTATAAGTTGGTCTTCTGGTGCCACGACCCTAACTACCGACGTGCCGTTCACCTTTTGGAGAACAGAACCACGCCAGCTTTCAGCACTAAACACGTTAGTTACTTAGTTTAACCCCTAAAAAACCACACCTGAGTAACAATTATTAACACGGGTGTGATTAGTATGAACTCGTAGTAAATTCGGCGTGTATTAGAAGCTGTTAAATATAAATATTAGTTAGTTTTGTGGCTAAAATGTCACGTCAGCTGTCAGAGTTGTTTGCTCCCTGCTGACCTCTGAGCTACTTTACTGGCTGTTAATTCAGCGACGGTAGATGATGGTTCGGAGTAGTTAAAGTGGCAGTTTTAAAAGTGTTTTTCCCACTAAATAAACATTATTTGGTGTTTAAATGCAAGACTATGGGTCCAGATGTGTGGTGTCGTGTTATATCGGATACTGTGTGTACCAAGCAAGTAAAGTAAGTTAAAGTTCATGTTTAAACTAGCTGCTATTATTGACGTTCATCAACAAACATGACACTTATAGTGGGGTAATGTTGGCAATAGTTTGCCAAGTGGTTTCACATGAGTGAAATGTGTCCCAGCATATGTTCATATCGGGTTTCACTAGTGAACGCTGACGTCACTGATATTTTTTTTACGTTAATTAAAAATGTATTTAGGCGATTATTAATCTTTTTGGTGTTAAAAACCACACTTTTGTTTTGTCAGATGGGCTCTTTATACATGTTGACTTGTATTTGAGTGTACCGCCATGACTGATGACGTGTTCACTTGTGTAATCATCAACTGGAAAGTTTGTTATTTAAGAGATTAGACGTCGTCATGCCACTGTTACAGTTATCTCACCTCTTTACCTGACTGCCTTTTATTAAGGAAACCAGCCCAAGTCCAACCCTGCCTGAAGAAGAAGATGGAGATGAACAGGCGACTGGACCGGAGATTGGACAGGAGGTTGTGAACCTAGAAGCCTTGACACCAGAGGCCTACATCAAACACCCCCTCCAGAACAGGTTAGGGCAACCTTTACTATCAAAAGAGACATTTTAGGCAAAAAACAACAAAAACATTTGCAGTGAGGTATGGGGCCACATTGAGGGGGGAAAAAAATCGAGATTTCGAGAATAAAGTTACAACTTAACGAGAAAAATACATTATATTACGAGAATAAAGTCATAACTTTACGAGAAAAAAAGACAATAACTCGTAAAATTACTACTACTATACTACTATACATATATATATATATATACTAATATCATGACTTTATTCTCATAATATGAGTTTATTCTCGAAATCTCAGATTCATTTGTTTTCCTCATTGTGGCCCTAATACTCCGTCGTACTATAGACATACAACAATGATAAATAAAAATGAAATTGATTTCCACTAATTTGTTTAAAAATCCACGGAGAGCCACTGGAGAGGGGCTAAAGAACCGCATGTGGCTCCGGAGCCGCAGGTTGCAGACCCCTGGGTTAGGGTTTGCAATTAAAAATGTATTCGAGAGATGGCGAGTTAAATTAAGACAAGCATTAGAACACACTTATTTTATTTTTCAAAATGATGTAGCTTGTATAATGTCCATAGATCACTCTCTGAAGCAGTAAAATCATATTCACTCTGTGACATGAAAGAATCAACTAGTTTCAGTGCTGCAGAACTTACTGTACTGTATACTACTATTGCGAGCAAGTGAAAACCAACTAAATATTTAATTTGTTTGTGTTTTTAGTCAGTCATTTATCCGTTTTTTCCACACTAACTGACGACCTAGAGATACCGCATGATACCAACGTTGTTTTACCATTTTCTCACAAGCCTTTTTAGAAGTGGGAATCCAACATCAGATATCCTCCACAGAGATAAACAAAACATTCATTTTGGACCCACCAAAAGTTTTTAAATGATTAATTCACAATCATAATATTTTTTTTCAGGAAAAAAAACACTTTTATTTGGCACCTTTCTAAAGGCTCTGTAGATGTATTATTTAAAAAAAAAAAAAATATTCGTCTACATAAAATGTTATCAATAAAACCTTCTAAAATATAGAAAGTTTTCGTTCACAGTTTTGTATACCTGTAAATGGAATATCTTTGGGGTTTTGTACTTGTGTTTTCACAAGTTTTTGGACTTTAATTTAAAATAAATTGATTTAATCAAAGAATTTATTGACAGATTAATTGGTAATACAAATAATAGTTTTAGCTGTAATAGTGCTGTAATAATTGCTTTGGTTTTCCTGTTGAATTGAGAGGGTTTTGTTCGACACAAGGTGCTTCAAAATGGAATTAAAACGAACATTTGCAATTTGCTTGGACTTTCACTTTTGAGGCCAAACAGGGAAATCATATATATTGGCCCTGTTCAGAAACACCAGTATTGGTACTGATCTCCCCCACTGGTTGAACTGGGCTGCTCCCAGATGTGAGTGTATGTAAAAACGCATGCATCATCAACTTCAAAGAAAAGTATGGTGACTTATGCGTCATATAATTGTTTTGATCTCTAAACACAGTTCAAGTACTGAATGACCCTTCCTCCACACAACTGAGTGGACGTCTCATGCAGAAGTGAAAGCGAGACATGAATTGACCATTCACCAGAAACAAAGAACGCTGTGTTCACTGTGAGGAAGCTGAGCGATTCACAAAATGGTCTGTGCACAGCGCACGATAAAAACATACTCTTTTAGCCAAATTTAAACCTGTTCGCTTTCCAGATTGATTTAGCAGACTATTACGTTTTGAAAATGTCTTTAATTCTGGGCTTGTTCTAGCAACTAATTTAATGATAAAAATATATTATATATAATCTAATGATTTATAATATTGTGCCTGTAGTTAGTGACTCAGTGGTTAGCAGTCTTACTTGTGGCACCGGTTCTATCTGTGTGTTTTCATGTTCTTCATGTGGGTTTTATCTCTCACTCCAAACAAATGCAGTCAGCTGGATGGGAGACTTTATTTCTCCACAGTAAGACTTTGATTGTCTGTGATGGTCTGGTGACCTGTCCAGTGTTTCAGTGCTTTCCTCTCAATCCGTACTCGGAGAGATTCCAACTCCCTTCTGTGCTGAATACAAATACCCAACAATTGAATATGTTATATATATTTAAATTCCACAGGGATATTTATGTCCAAACAGGTCAAATAGAAACGCCAAACTGAACAGAAAGCCAGTCAGCTAAAAGAAAAGTTGGACCGTAAACACTTTTAAAGGGTTTCGCAACTCAGCTGTGAGGTTTGAAATACATCAGTGGCATGCTAATGGCAAAATATTCCCACAAAACCATAAATTAGTACAGTATATCAATGTCATGTCAAACAACATTAGTCTATTAGCATTCATCAATTTTCTTGATCTGTTTATTTAGTTTGATAGGTTCATGGGGTGCATGAGGCTATCCCAGACAGGGTTATTATAGTAATCTAAAATTGAAACAAAAATGAAAATAAGCAGTAGAAATATTGTTAGTATACTGAAACTAAATAAAAATGATATCCTTTAAGACAAATCTGAACTAAACTGAAACAATATGGTTGAAAACTAATAAAAATGAATGTAAATTAATATCAGTTTTTATTTCCGTCAACTCTCGCGACATTGAACCACAGAAAGTGAATGGACTTGACATTCCAGGTGATGGAGCTGTGCCACAATAGCTTCACACCGGACACTAATGCAGCGCGAAGATTAAACGTGAAAGGAATGTAAACCATGTATTTTGCATGCATATGTAGTTACTAAGGCTGTCAAATCGATTCAAATATTTAATCGCGATTAATCACACATTTTTCGTATCTGTTCAAAATGTACCTTAAAGGGAGATTTGTCAAGTATTTAATACTCTTATCAACGCGAGAGTGGGCAAATATGCTGCTTTATGCAAACGTATGTATTTATTTATTATTGGAAATCAATTAACAACACAAAACAATGACAGATATTGTCCAGAATCCCTCACAGGTACTGCATTTAGCATAAAAATATATGCTCCAATCATGACATGGCAAACTGCAGCCCAACAGGCAACAACAGCTGTCAGTGTGTCAGTGTGCTGACTTGACTATGACTTGCCCCAAACGGCATGTGATTATCATAAAGTGGGCATGTCTGTAAAGGGGAGACTCGTAGGTACCCATAGAACCCTTTTTCATTCACATATCTCGAGGTCAGAGGTCAAGGGAGCCCTTTTGAAAAAGGCCATGCCAGTTTTTCCTTGCCAGAATTTAGCTTAAGTTTGGAGTTTTATTCAGCCTCCTTCACGACAAGCTAGTATGACATGGTTGGTACCAATGGATTCCTTAGGTTTTGTAGTTTCATATGAGCAGCCTCCGAAAGATTGCAAGTTGCATTATTGCGTTAAAGAAATTAGTGGTGTTAAAACAAATTTGCGTTAACACGTTATTATAGCGTTAACTTTGACAGCCCTTGTAGTTACATATTTCTGAGACTTTATACCCGGCCCTAAAAAAACAACTAAAACTACTGTAAAATTAAATATACAAAAACCTGTTGTATATTTTCTGAAAAACTAAACTAAAACCAGCAACACTCTGAACACTAACCTAAAACTAAAATGAAATGAAAATTTAAAACTAAAATAAAATAAAAACATTGAAGATTCTAAACTATTATAACCTTGTTCCCAGCATGCATTAGGGGACAAATTAAACACCCTATAGAGATCAATCTAAGGGACTACACAATATGCTGCTTCAGATTATGACCTATAATTAAACATTCAAATATTTTACCAGACAAGTTAACATGGAATACACAAATGTGCCGTAAACTGAACGACGTTCTGTTATGGATATGCAATGCCACTCAAGGGAATTACATTTCAATCAGTTGATTTATTCTGTTTTCTGGCATTTATTTGGACAGTGCTCATTTAAAAACACCACCCAAACCCACTGACAGACTAGATGCTTTAATGGCTTTATAATAGTGTCAACAGTCACTGTTTTCTTTATTATTCCCCAACCCAAAAAGAGCTTAAAGCAGTTGCTGAGCCATAAGAGAATTCAGCTTTGAACCAGTATGACAAAGCATTCACAATTAATTGGTCCAAGACAGTGACGGCATGATTTACTGAACAGTTTACCTCGGCAGCATCCAGGTGCATCCGTACGTCGCTCATTTGCTCCAAAGCTCAATGGCTTTTGGTTACTTTTGTTTACCTCATGTTTAATTAGGGGCTTTGTTACATTTATGCAAATTTCCTTTTTCTGTTTTCGCCCAACAGATGGTCCCTGTGGTTCTTCAAGAACGACAAGAGCAAAACATGGCAGGCCAACCTGCGACTCATCTCTAAATTTGACACGGTTGAAGATTTCTGGGCGTAAGGAGCAATAAATCTCTAACAAGTCTTTTTTGTTTTCCTGTACTCCTGTAGAGTGACTGAAGCAGTAAAGTGTCATGACTGTATACTGTGTGTTTTGAATTACTGTGATGAGATGAGCATGTTTTGTTCTCTTCATTTCAGTCTCTACAACCATATCCAGTTGTCAAGCAACCTCATGTCAGGCTGTGATTACTCCCTTTTTAAGGTACGTTTTATTTATTTACCATTTATGTAAATGCACAGTGTGAGTAGTTCAAGTGCAAGTATTAGTTCAAATCAGTCTTTTTGTTATATTTTTGCATGCCAATATTCTCTCTGGTGTTGAGATCGGTCCACAATTATTTTTGTGTTCAACAGTATGTACAAGGACAAAAGTGTTTTCTCTTTCTGATAGACTCATTGAAACTAAAAGAACTATGTAAAAGGCTATAAAACATCTTTCTTTCAAAGTGGAAGACCACATTTACATCATGAGATATTGTATTTGTTAAACTAAGCAAAGGACATATGGCAGCTGATATCATTCACACTTGAAGTACAAGAGAGAATAAGTCATCTTTTTTGCCGGTTATTTGAAAAACATTTAATTTCAAACCGATATCCTTGTGAGAATAATTGATTTTAAAATGGGATAAAAACTTTTTATCATCAGTTTACCAATTAAGCCAAATTGCGAGATCGTAGCGACAACAGAATCAAATAAATCTCCCGCAAACAGAACAATACCTGATTGAAATGTCAGCAAAGAGTTTCAGTAGAAAAACAACAGCATCATTGCTGGAGGGCAGACAGGAGCTTCTGTGACTAAATTTGTTATGTGTGGAAGTTTAGTTAGTTAAATGGCAGGAGGCGGCAGCCACTAAATTATACTGTGTGAGAAAGGTGATAACTAGAGTTGCAGAGGGTCGGAAAATTTACGGTAAATTTCCAAGGGAAGTTAAGCTCGGGAATTTTGAAGATGTTGCACAATTTTCAATATAAAAAAACAATACTCGGTCTTATGACATGTTTTGGTTAAAAGAATGCCCATTTAATTGAATTGTAACAATGCATTGCATTCTCTTCAATCAACTTCCAATATCCCATCAAATAGGAATCAACCCTCCGCATGCACAGTGCGTTCTCCCATCACATGTGCAGCCCACACTACTGCACTGTCTGAGCCAAAGGACTACATGCTTTTTAGGAAAGGTTGTGTGAGGTACTTATCCATAGTCAGTGTATTACCTAAAGTAGATGACGGTCGGTATGCCCCCTGTTTGGAGAAGCAGACAGGAGTACCAGCATGCAAGCAAAGAAATGTACTGCTGTGGACGGGGACATCAGCAAAACATATTTTAATCACCTAAAACAAAGGTTCACCTAAAAAATAATTAAGTGTACGCTATATTTAGAATATTTTCGCCGGTTTACCTTGCTGTCAGACAGCTATACAGTCTGCTTATGACGGGAAACTGAAGCCGTCGTCTATGCCTCATACAACCCCTCTCCAAATGACCCAAACTATTCCTTTAACCAGCATACAGTAGAGTAAAGACTATTACACAGTTTATAACTAAGCCAGCCGTTAGCATGATGTGGGATGTAGCTTGATTGAGCATGCTAATTGAGGAGTTTTAATTTATCAATTTCCATTCATTCTTTATTGTAAAACATTTATTTAATAAATTAGCTGTTCTCTTTATTTATTAATTAATGGATTTATTTGACAAATTAATGGATAATGTCTGTCTGCTTATGATATGTAAAAGGTTTGTTTCTATCTACATATGACATGGTAAATACAGCCTGAGCAAATAACCCCTTATATTTCCATTTTATACCTGTTTTTTTTCCCATGGAAAGTTTCCATCTTAAATATTCCCAGAATTTTGCAACCCTAGTGATGAAAATAAATGGAAAAGCAGTATATCAAGTACGACTGCAGTCTATAATCAGTGTGCTTTTATTGAAATGAGTAGTGGGATCACCTGTGGCGAAGACTAATTAGTGAGCTTGTATTCACGGCAGGGGAGTCAGTTTATCAGCACCTGTACAATTTAAGTTTTACACTTTAACTCTTAGAAAATATAGCTTTTTACAAAACACTGAGAATGTTGAAGCAGAGCTTTGTGTAAAAGACGAACAGAAATGTAACTCGCGACAAAGACGTTAACCAAATATTTAACCATCACTGGACGGACACATGTTGAGTTCTTGCTACCTTTTTAGGATACATCCACACTAATCTCCATCCAGACGAGCGTTTTAGGGCCATTTCAGAGTTGATCTCCGTCCGTACTACCACGCCTGAAAACGCATATCACATGACCATACACGCATACTGGGGCATACGCGTGCCGGTGTAAACAGAAAAGCAGCGCTGGACACGGGAATGGATGCAAAGCGCCCATATAATAGCTTGCCTCCTGCTCATGTAGGCAGTAGTAGCATTAGAAAATGCAGAATTTAATTGCACAACAGCAGCTAGCATATAGACAACAAGGTCAGCAACGCTTGAACCTCGTTATCCATGTTGAAATTAACCGCTGGTGGTCGAGGCTGATTTTGTTTGTTTTCTTCCAGAAAAAGTTCATGTGATGGGGCGTGGCGAATAAGACCCCAATCAAGAAGCGAATGTGGGCATCTGCGTCATCGTTTTCAAAGTTCTCCGTTTCTGTCCGTCCGGAGTAAAACGCAACCCCGGAGTTTTAAAACTAAAACAAGATCAACCACATTTTCATAAGTAGTCTGGACGCTAGGCATAAATGTAGCAAAAGTTATGCATTTTAAAACGTATTAGTGTGGATGTAGTCTGAGTGTTCCAGCTTTAATCAGATTTAAATAATTTCTGCTGGGATTATTGAAGAGTTGAAAAAGATATATTTCTTGCAGGCAGTGTTGAACTCACTGAAACCTCACCATTAAGGGCTGTTTTGAAGGTTCGGTGCGGTGGTTTGGGATGTGTATTGACTATGTGAACCATTGCTGCAGGATGGCATTGAACCCATGTGGGAGGACGAGAGGAACAAGCGTGGCGGGCGCTGGCTGCTCACGCTCAACAAGCAGCAGAGGAGATTAGACCTGGACCGCTTCTGGCTGGAAACCGTAGGTTTGCTTTGTATCCTGTTCAGTGTTGGTACTCAAATGAGTGATACTATTGCTCATTTCTTGAGCCTCTGTATACCACTCTATCATTACATTTGTTACATTGCTGATTTCATCTTCTCATACCTACAATGAGCTACAGATCGGATTATGTTAGTTTCCTTTTACACAACCAAGTCTTCTGTGGTATCTAAATATATACTATTTCAGTACCTTGACTGTATGCTGAGCTGATAAGGGGTCACAACACAGTCAAATGAGGGCAACTGAAAATTGGCTTACCTGCTGCTAAGTCTGCAGTCCGCACAGTGTTGTGGCGAGCTCTCTCACTGCGCTAAAGGTCACTGACAAGTGATACACAAATCTTGCAAGCTATACTTGCCTGTTAGCAGACAGCACTTGCTTTACTGTCAAAATATTGCAACCACTGGTCTTCCTGGGTTGAAAGGGGGTCACTTTCTTTTTTTATTGACATTCTCACTAATTGTTTGTCCGTATGATAAACTGGAAACAAAAAAATTTTTTAATGACATGGACAGTTTCAAATGAACAGTTTGTTGCGCTGTGAGTTGTCGTGGAGGGTGCTGCTTTACCCTGCTGGTTCGGGACCTGCCTGAACTTCGCAGATCTGCACATAAAATGTGTTGCAGGAAGAATGTTAAAAAATTCTAACTCATCAGAAGGTCTTCTTATGCCTCATTTCCACCGCATGATTTGGCTCGCCTCAACTCAACTCGCTTTGGGTACTAGGTCCTTTTCTCTATTTCGTTCTCCTCCATGTAGGCAGGAATCTCAGCTGAATGTGAATAAAACAATTGCAGTCGCTATTGATGGTAGCTTGGCTTTTGAAAAATGGTGGGTTTGTGCAGGATGTGACGATTCTCTCTGACCAATCAGTGGTCTGCAGTGTTTTAACTCAACACCTTCTGGTATTGGCTCAGCTTGCTTGTAACCTTGTCCAAGGTGTTACCAAAAAAGTACCAGGTACTATTCGCAACTTTTGCTAATGGAAAGCCAAAAAAGAGCAAGTTTAGTAGAGCCGTGCCATACCTGTGCGGCATTAGTGACCTATAACCGAGTAAAAAACATCAGGAGGCTGGAGTGCTGCTGAGCAGCATAGCACTCAGTGCTACCACTGGTATCATAGTAATACTACTGATTAAAACAGTAATCTCATTTATACTTCCTCTGGCCACCAGCGGCAGCACTGAGCACTCCACTAGCTGAGCAAATCTCCAGCCGTTAAGCAAGAGAAGAGCTCTGCACCATCTTTCATTTTACATGGTTTGTATTGACTGACAGAAAATACCTTTTTCTATCAGAATAGTTATGATTTTGTTACTTTACAGCCCTCTTGACGCAGCTTATAGTTTGCCAAGACGTTTTCCTTCCATTCAGTGAGTTTGTGTTTCCGACATTCTTCACGTAACAAATTTTATGAGCGGATCTGTAACTGAAATTTCAAAGCTCTGGCAGATATCCGTGCAATCAGTCCTGGATATGGGCTGGTGATGCCAGTAATCCAAATCCTTGTACTTCGTTCCGTCAGGCAGAGGCTTTCCTTTTCTTGTCTAGCCTCGGCTGGTCTGTATCAGTCTAGCTGATTAGTTTGGTTTAATAGTATCTATGGTGCGTTGAAATGACGCTTTGGTCATCATCAGAATGCTAAAAAAAGTTCTGTTGGCAATGCCATACCATGAGGGTTATATGAGTTAGTATTATTGGTCCTAACTATATTTATATAGAAATTTACAATGGCAAAATAAAAGATATTCAAATACTAATTCAATATTATTGCTGAAATTTGTTAATAGAAAAAGTACTAATGTCACTTAAAAGTGCCACTAATATAATATGCAGTGGTGGATGAAGTACCTGGAAGCCACACTTGAGTAAAGTACAGATATCTAATGAGAAAATGAGTTTAGTAGAAGTTAAAGACACCTATTAGAATATTACTTGAGTAAAAGTCTTTGATATTTACTGTACTTAAGTATCAAAAGTAATTGAATGATATTAAATGTACTTAAATATTAAAAATAAAAGTACAAATAAATGCTGTTAATAAAAAAGCAAGCAAGTCATAATTTTGAGATTTATGAAGTTTATAGGGCAGTTACACACGCATGAAATTAATATTCGCCTCCCGTTCACTTCCATTCTACGCAAGCAAAAATTCGAAAAAAATATTTGCTTCCGGTTGTGGAGCACATTTGCATCTTTGCATTCAAAATGCAGTTTACTTTGGTGAACTTTCAGTTCAAAAAATCACCTCGGCAGGCGATGGTCACTTGCATTCACGCATGTGTGACCGTGCCCTTTTTATTCCTCTTAAGATGTACACCACGTTAAAAATGGAGGCTACATTACACTCGAAGAAAAACAACAAACAACTTAAAGGATTTAAAGAGCAAAATCCAGTTTTTCGTAGTTGCAAGTACCATTCAGCATGTAGCATAATCTGCAGCCTGCCTGGACTCCAGCAGAAATCAAAATTTAACTACGGCTTTGAGAGCACTTTGTTTGCACTTGAATGATGTAACTTGCAAGCTAGCACCACTGATTCGCCAAATTTAATAGTAACGAAGATGCTTAAGGGAAATTTATCGGATTAAAAGTATTCATTTTATTTAGGAAATGTAGTGGAGTAAAAGTGAAAGTTGACAGAAATATATAAAAAGTAAAATGCGGTCCAAAAAAAGTACAGATACTCCCAAAAAAGTGCTATAACGAGGCTTTTATTCCTCTCCGTCCTCTCACCAGCTCCTGTGCTTAGTCGGAGAGGCCTTTGACGACTACAGCGATCAGGTCTGCGGAGCCGTGGTCAACATCCGCACGAAAGGAGATAAAATAGCCGTCTGGACATCAGACTTCGACAGCCGGGACGCTGTAACACACATAGGGTGAGGCGTGTAAAAAGTGTTTACATTCATAAATACAGATGTCATTCCCTGCATCCTCTCATGGTGTCTTTTCCCCCGTCAACAGGAAAGTTTACAAGGAGCGCTTGGGGCTTCCCTTGAAGATGACTATCGGCTACCAGTCTCACTCAGACACAGCCACCAAAAGCGGTTCAACCACCAAGAACAAATTTGTCGTTTGAGAATTGCCCCAATGTGCCTCTTTCATTTTCTTGTCTTATTTGTTGTTGGTTCATAATGTTTACTTTGCTGCAAAGACTCTGCGGAATGCAATCTGGGAGAAAAGAAAAAACACAATCCAAGACTACGTGCCAAATGTTTCCATAACCTGCCGAGGACTTGAACCACATGGAAAACAGATGAACAGGAATCTTCAAAAAACACTAACAATGAAAGGTATTAATACTAGTGGATGAGATTTAGGCCCAATCCCAGTACACCCCTCACCCCTACCACTTAGCCCTATCCCTCTGTTTTGCGTGTTCACATGTAGGGGTTAGGGCGTCCCGACTCTTGTTGCGATAGAGGGCTAAGGCGAAGTGGTAGGGCTATATGTCCCTCCAAACAGATTTTTCAGAGGCTCACTCCAAAGCGAGTGTTACGAGAAGTCTTCCAGAAGGACTCGCGACTCATCGGCAAGACACCAGCTAACGTTGTACAATCACATAAAAAAAACACAATTTAAGTATTTACTTCGTTAATGAAGGTTTTAAATATATTATGATAACCTCATATTATCTTAGTGTCATGTCATTTTGATGTATTGTAGAACTTTACGTTATGACGAGAATGACAACAAATATTGCTTAAAAATGGCTAATATGTCACTAGCTAGCTAGCTAGCTAACGTTACAACGTTGTTTTAAAGTGGCAATCTCGAAGATTTTCATTTAAATAAATGTCCATTAAGTCATTATCTATCGCCAAACAAGGTAAAGCAATGGTGATAGAGCCTATGGCCCACTGATAAAAGTTTTGCAATTCGGGCAATCGATTAAAATATTTAACCAAGAGACCCCTTTGAAAATGGCCATGGCAGTTTTTACTCGCCAAAATTTAACATAACTTTGGAGTGTTATTTTAGCCTCCTTTGCGACAAGCTAGTATGACATGGTTAGTACCAATGGATTCCTTTTTTTCTTGTTTCATATGATGCCGGTATCTTCACTCTAGCATTAAAATTGAGCCTGCATGCTGCAACCTAAAAATCGCAGGTTGCATTAATGCGTTAAAGAAATTAGTGGCGTTTAAACAAATTTGCATTAACGCGTCATTATTGCATTAACTTTGACAGCCCTAATAATAGACCTTTTCTTTTTGACAAGCATGACAATGTCGCTAGCTAGCTAGCTAACTTTACAACATTGTTTTAAAGTGGCAATCTGGAAGATTTCTATAAATGTCTGTTAAGTCACAATCGCCAAACGAGGTAACACAATTGTGATTTAGCCTGTAGCCCACTCATAAAAGTGTTGCAATATTTATATATTTGCAGAATTATGAACTGGGTGACTTTCTGGGAAAAAATGCTGTTGTATACACAAAGAACGCATGTTGCCAAGAAGTGAAAGTCAATTGTTCGTTCCATTGCAACATCAGCGCCCAGCAGCAAAGCTACACTTCAGCCATTTTGGACTGAAAGCGCTTACCGGACACCGGTACACCATAATCCTGCCTAATAAGTGCCATAGAGTAGTAAAACTAAACTATTTCTATTCTGTTGTCATATTCTACCGAAACGGACTGTGTTGAACAATAAAATATCATTATAAGCGTTTTCAGTCCAAAATGGCGGCAGCAGCTGTTGTTCTCTTTGCTTCTATACTCTTTGGTATACATGCAAAAAATGGAACTATGCACACAATTCTGAAAATTTGGAGCTCATGTTTATAGAAATATAATTTTTCTATTGTATTTCTATGCTCATGCCTCAACAAAAAATACGCTCAAATAGAAATTCTAAAACAACCAGATTGAAATCTTACAGATTGTCACTTTAAGGCTGATTTGTGCATGACAGTCCCGCATTCAACATATTTCCATGTTGCATTTCCCTCCCTCGTTGATGGCATGTGACACTCAAAATTCCAGCTAAGTTGCTGCATTTGTTACCAGTCCTCTGGCAGGGTAGGAGCACGGGTTGCTAGCCTACAGAGCACCGCTATTCTGTCACGAAGCGGCCTGATAATGAACCAGTATTCTTTTGATTTGATGACTTGTTTGATGGATCGATAGCGTAACTTTATAAGTTGTAAACGAATCGAGAGCGTCCACGCTTTTCTATCTCCATCAGCAAAAGTCATTGAAACGACCACAGCTGAAGACGGTATCATAACATTAGATCCCGGCAACAAACTCGTCGCACCCGTTTACGTAAACGCCATCGGCGACTACCGATGACGTATCAGGGTCTCGAAGGGTTGTCCCATTTCCCAGGGGAAGATTTCAACCACGACCCCATATAACTGTTCCGAGGGGCAAGTCAAAAAAAGCGAGGGGCATTCGAAAACGAGGCGTTGGGGTAAAAATAAGAAATGGGATTGGGCCTAGGAGTGCTTTATACTCTACTAAAGAAATATGTGTTGATTTTTTTTTCTCTTTAATGTCAGGGAATCCTGAAATGCAAAAAATATATAGTAATGTATATTTCTCTCCCATTTACTACAGCAGCATTGGTTTGCTGTAATCCTTAATGACATTAAACCCTTTTAATTTATTATTAATTTGCCTGCATATGATTAGATTGTTAGAGCCTTTGTTTTATGCTTTTTTTTTTTGGCCTTGAACTTGCCACGTAATCAACCTTTTAAAAGTATTTCATGACTCATATTCATTTGAGTGTTTAATATAATTAAAACTTTGGTTTTGCAATTATTAGTTGTTAGTACTTTTTTTTGCAGCCTGTATTGGTACATTCCTTGTTATAAATGATTTGCTTTTTTGACTTGCAGTGGTGCTGTATTGTAGGATATTGACAGTAGACCATCCCACTGTATGAATAAGATTACTAAAGGAGACGGGGAAAGTCCCTTCCTCGGCTTCCAAGTAGCTTAAGATTCACAGTTCGCCTTAGTGGAAGTGCCAAATTCAAACCTACCCCACCTCCACCCCCATCATCCCAAGATCCCTTAAAATGTCAGTGTAAAAAGAACTTTGAAAGAAAAGGTTACTTTGGGCAACATGGCTTCCCCAGCTCAGTTTATTGCCACCTTTAAAAATGTCACTTCAACATGACAAATGTCATCACGTTCTCAAAGATGGGCATTCTTTATGCCAGCAGGCGAAGCATCCACAACTAGATCCTCCTTGATCTGATGAAGCGTTAAGTGACTGCCGAAGCTTCATTAGGTCCTTGTTGAAGTTATGGCATGCTTGTGGTAGTAACCTTTAAAGGCCAGCTGATCTATCATGTAAGATCCTTTGTGAGCACGCACTCAAATGATAAACACCGAAGTGAGTAAAATGTATGTTTATAGCACCTTTCTAGAGAAGTCTAAACAAAGTACCTCACAATAAAGCAACTGACAAAAAATCAAAATCAATATAAGGGTGCACAGAAAATTAGTCCAAATATTAATAATGCAACACCTCAAATAATGATTGTAGTTAACACCAGTATAACCAAATAATGTGGTGAGCATCCCACATCCACTGTGCAATATAGAGCATTGAGATTGGGTGGTGGGAAATGTCCAAAAGTGTCCTCTATGTTAATTAAAAAGACCATACCATTTCAGTTTCAATTCAATAAATGCCATTTTTAAGATGTTTTGATGTCTGATCTGGTCTCTCAATAATCACCATGTTCCTTGAAGTGTAAATATTAAAAACTATGAGACATATCTAATAACTCATCTGCTTCGCTATACGTCTCGTCCTTTGTGATTAGTATTATATATACTGTACACCCAGTTGCCAGTTGGTTAGGTTCACCTTGCTAAAACTAATGCAGTCCTCCAATGACTCAATGAAGCCTTCATTCATAGAGGTTATGATGTTCATATTTAGTTGAAACTGCTCTAGAGAGGTGTTGATTCAACTTTATTGTCATTTTGGAGGCTGTACATGTAGTTTGTGGTGATGTTGAATTGTGTCGTACTGAGAGATGCTAACATAAATGGAGTGGACTAAATATTCTATCACCTATAGAAGCAGTGTAAGTATTCAGTAATTTGCATCATCAACATAGAAAAAATTACAACTATACAGTGTTTTATTTGTAAAGTCATGGCATGTGGCATATTTTCTTTGCAACAGTTATAAACTAGAATTACAGCCTTGTGGTTGTTTGCCTCTGCCAACCAGTCAAGTTGCAGTTTGCATTCATGTCTGTCGAAAATGTCATCACTTCATCATTTGATCTTATTAGACATTTGTGTGAAATTGTCATAATTTGCATAAGAATTTTTGAGTTAAGGCCAAAAACATATTTTGTGAGGTCACAGTGACCTTGACCTTTGACCACCAGGGCGACCAGTACCCCCCCAGAAGGTGGTGCCCTAGGCGACCGCCTATATGGCCTATGCCTTAAAGCAGCAGTAGGCAACAAGTTTTTGGCATCATTGGGCAAAAAATCCATGCATTTTGGACCATTATTATTACTAGTTAAATGATTATTTTATTATTTACACATATCACAGCCTTTGTCTGAACATTTAGACCATCAGAAGACTGAACCTGAAAACAAAATGCCTTTGGCCACGGCCGTCGTTGGTGCGGAGGCATAAAAAATAAATTCAGGTTTGCCCACATATGCATTTATTGAAAACTGTCCACCAACACAGTTGAATATATTTCTTTTATCTGTCAGTTGTGAATAGTAATAAAACCAAATGCCCCCGTTCTGTGCAGACAGGTAAACACAAGGCCACTGACACGGCCACTTTATTAAATGGGGTTACAGACTAACCTTGGCAGCAATGAATACAATCAATGTGGTGAATTGAATTGAGCACAGTTTCTCCGTCTCCAGTCGGCCCAAGTCGCCGCAAGCGGGACCTCCTTGTTTTCCAATCAGAGGCACTTATCGAAATCCCAAACCCTCCGATGTGAGATAACCGGCCGAATCAATCTGACAGAAGAACATAATCCAGCAGGGGAAATATGAAATGAATCAGCTAAAATCAGAATAGACTTCCAAAAGAAAAAAGTATAGCGAAAGCAATCTGATTTAGAGCTATAACTCTGTCCCCCGAATCCAGCCGAAAAAGCACAAAAAGCCTAAACTAAAAATATACCGTGGAATATTTTTTTCCCGCTGACTTGTTTTAGGGCTGCACTGGGGCATTTTCTGTTGATGCCGTGGCTCCAGGCAGGTTTTTAATAGGTAATCATTTCACTGCTGTCCATCACTTTACACTGGAGGGAGCTGCAACCCCATTTAACTTTAAACTGGTGCGTCTAAGGCCAGTAGGCAGTGCGGGGATGGATTTTGTTGTTTACAGCCACGAGTCTACATCCTGCTGGCTTTCAACTTAAAAGGGCGGTGATGTAGGGGCTTGTTGTGTGGATTACACCGTGGTCTTGTCCATCTGTCAGTCTGCTGGGGCTTTGAAGGTGGCAGCTCACAATTCAGAGGGAAAGAAATGAACTTAGGCAGCGGCTGAAACATGTAGTGTACGAAAGTGAAGAGGGAATTTCAGACAATCAACATAAAACATCAAAAAGGAACTGTTTGGTGTTTTAACATGACTGGCAATGTATTGCGTGAATAGAAATGTCTAGAAACAGTGAGATTACGCATTTGACAGCGAAGAAGCGTGTACTACATATGGCGTACGTTTGCCAGCAGCTATAATTAGGACATTACATACCCTTACAACTAAAGGATCTAAGCCACCGCCATTTGTCAAGCTCAGTGCTTTATCAGCTTACCGTTCTGTATATGGCAGATCAATTTCCCCAGGGGTCCGTTTGGGCGCTCGTTTCTCTCCCCGTAGTATCCGGATCAATGGCGGGATTTGTTAACCCAGATCAAATGAATGAAGAGGGTAATCATAGAGGCAGTTATCCTATACTTTGTGGGCTTGTGATCGAGGACGCTCGGATTACATTTAAAGCCCAGACGGATATACTTAACATATATAGAACGCCCCATGAGACTCAGTCACTGCATAAACACATTGTACACATGGTGGGGTTTTTAGTATTGATCCAAACTCACTGTACACATGTCTGAGTCAGTGTATGTACTGTATATAAAGCCCAACTCCTGACAGAAACACCATATTATCCCCCGTTTCAGCTTCACGTTGCTGGCTCCCAGTGCAGCGTGGCATTGATTTTATCATTTTATTGAGAGGTACATCTTGGAACACCTAGTTATTTCTCTTAACTTTCAACTCTCTATGAGGGAGCTCTCTGGTCCCTTGGGCAGCTTTCCAACTTTGTGTCCTGCTTTAATGCACACTCTTGAAAGAAGTATGGAAATCTGAAAGCCTGAAATTGCAGTACCTGGCAAAGGAAATGTTTGACATTTTGGGAAATGTGCTTATTTGCTTTCTTGCCAAGAGTTAGATGAAAAGATCAATACCACTCTGTCCATTAGATATAAGGCTAAAGCCAGGAGACATTAGCTTATTAGCACAAAGACGGGAAACAAAACGAGCCTGGCTCTGTCTAAGCTTAAAAAATATATGCCTACCTACCAGCACCTCTAAAGCTCACCGATTAACATATTGTATCTTATTTGTTTACTTCATGCTAAAAGCAAAAGTGTAAAAATGACATGTTGTGGTAGATAACGTTATTTGCTCCCGTCGCCGCCACTCTCTGGCTCTTGCTTCCCCACTCACTTCCCACATGCAGTACACACACTCTTTGCACTGGCTCTGCTCCAAATGACCTATGCTACTCTTACAACAACTGGCTCTAGAGAGGGCCATTTGCGTTTTCGCGTCGGCCACCGTAGTTCATCTACACGATGGCACGCGCAACACGTTCTCATCCCAGCTCGTTACATAGCCTACCACCGCTTTGTCATGCCCCTTGGCGTCACTTTATTTTTGGCATCAAAACCATTATATTACCCTTGGCGTCACTTTAGGATTAGGCGACAAAACCATAATAGTTACCCTTGGCGTCACTTTAGGATTAGGCGACTAGACCACTATAGTTACCCTTGGCGTCACTTTATTTTCGGCATCAAAACCACTGTAGTTACCCTTGGTGTCCCTTTATTTTTGGCATCAAAACCACTATAGTCACCCTTGGCGTCACTTTAGGATTAGGCATCAAAACCACTATAGTTACCCTTGGTGTCCCTTTATTTTTGGCATCAAAACCACTATAGTTACCCTTAGCGTCACTTTAGGATTAGGCAACAAAACCATAACAGTTACCCTTGGCGTCACTTTAGGATTAGACATCAAAACCACCATAGTTACCCTTGGCGTCACTTTAGCATTAGGCAACAAACCACTATAATTGGTTGGGCTTGAAACTATCTTTAAACTACGCCACCACAGCACTTTCCCTTTGTGTTTACTGTTGCTGTGGATGGGTTAACATTAGTGGAACGCCCAGTGCGTTTCATACCGGCGCTAACGAGTGCCTTGTTTGGTGATAACACACGCCGGTGGGCGTGACAAAGCCTCGGTATATTTACAGCCCTGGGAATGAGAACGGGCTGGCACACGACAGAAGTTTCAGTTGGTTGCAATCTGCAACCTCACCACTAGATGCCACTACATCCTACACACTGCACCTGTAAAGGGACCACAATTCCAGTTTTTGCGTTAGCCGACTCTTAGTTTTTTAACTTCATATTAAACGGACAGATATGAGAGTGATGTCTTCTCAGCAAGAAAGTGAATAACTTGTATTTCCCAAAATGTCAAACTATTCCTTTGAGCCATTTGTAATATCCCAACTGCTTTGGTGTGTGGTCATTTAGTTTAGACTTCCAGAATCTGACTTTTTCTCATTTAATCATTGCTACAATCCCCTTTGCCCTTCTCTTTTTTCCCCTTTGCTAATTGAAAAATTGACATTTAGCATGCATTGTGTTAATTAACACAGTGATTGGTGTCTTTAATACAGTGGTTCTCAATCCTGTCCTCAGGACCCACAGTGCTGCTGGTTGGTTATCTATCTTACCAGGTGGTTAATTGCAGTTAATCACATTCACCTGGCATCGCAGGTGTCAATTAGTCTCCTCATTAGATGCCTGGTATAAAAGCCAGCATGGCTGAGGTGAAACCATAGGATGTAAAACCACAGCTTTGAAAAAGAATGCGAGGGGAAAAAAAACCCCTGAAAAGGTTGTTTCTGCTAAAACAACTGGGTCAGTCAATGAATTTGAGCACTTTCGAAGCAGCTGAAGATATTCAATCAATAGAATTTCTCATTCATTCGAGCTGTGCATTCATCTAACCGACAAAGGACGGCGAAGTCACAACTGGCAGGGTTCACACAAGCCGGAGATTAATTAGCGTAGCCTTTTGTGACGTTTCACAGTGTTTGCACTTGCAGTTATGTATTAAATTGGCTGGTAATAAGAACCCCATGTGCTCTCCACGCCTCATTCATCTGCGACAAATGAGCTCCAGAGATTCAGTAGGCATATTTAATTTGTTGTCTCGATTCATCGAGGTGAATATTTTCCGAACATTTAACTTCATGCTATTTTGTTATGTTCCACCCGTAATCCACTGGCAATGTAAAAAATGTATTTATTACATCGGCCAAGGAGGTTATGAATTTGTTTGTTTGTTTGTCAGCAGCATTGGGGAAAAACTACTACTAGATTTTCATGAAATTTGGTGGAAGGTTTTAGGGTCAGGGAAGAACACATTCAATTTTGGAAAAGACTTGCCATGGTAGAGGTCTGCGCTCTCCCAGTGCCCTTCTAGTTTATTTATTTAATTGTGACCAAGATACATACTGAGCAAGACATTTTACAGTTGAAAAATCCACCATTTAATGGTGACACTGTTTTCTAAATTACTGAGAAGGGTCTGCAGATTTTTATTGTAACCAAAGACTTAAAGCTGCATTAATCAGTTTGTTTTGGCCAATTAGGATCGGTATATGAAGCTGAACATTGACATATTATATAACCTTAAGCCTATAAGGTTGCTATGGCAAACTTTTTAGCAAACAATGTCCTATTTACACACCATGTAGACAAGTTAAGTCAATTTTATAGCCCAATATCACAAATCCCAAATTTACCTCAAGGGGCTTTACAATATGTACAGCTATATGACACCCCCCAACCATAGACCCTCGATTCAGATAAAAAAATCCCCCAAAAACACTAATGGGGAAAAGAAATTGAAGAGACCTCAGGGGGCATGATAGGAAAAGGTCTGACACACAGGAGTCCTGTATTCTGAGGGCGCAAAGGCACAGGATGAAGTAGGTTTAAGGAGATGAGACAGGTATAAAGTGGCGTGCCCATTTAGTGTTTTGCGAGTCATCAGAAGCACCTTTAAGTCTGATTTGACATGGATAGTGAGCTGGATGGATAATGAAGGTGAAGATCAAATTGGTATAATATGGTAAAAAAAATTCTAGTTTTAGTTAAGATTCTGCATTCTGAACCATTTGAAGATTTTTAATACTACCTTGCCAACCCTGTCTCCTACAAAATTACAATCCCATGCGACTAAACTGCATTCTTAATTACGTTTCAAGGGAAACATAGTTTCCAGCTTGTTCTCGTCACATACCGCCGCTTTGTCGCACCCCCTTGGCGAATCTAGGAATGAATCATTTGATTTTGCTTTGTTTTTGTTTGTTCATAGTGCTGTCTTTTCATTAGTAGCTAATCATAATTTGCAACATGACAAGGCATGTAAACGATTCGCATGTTAATTGATATTTTATTTTGGATTGTTATTTTTTATTTATATATATATTTATATTGTTTTCTCTGTTTTAGGTGAGGTGTTTAGCCAAGGCCGTAGTGGGTTTATTCCTTACCTGCACATGCATTTAATTTCTATTTTACTTTTTCTCTGCCTGACCCTTCTTTTTAAAAATGTGCAAATAAAACATAACAAAACATAAATTATCAAAAAAAGATACGTATTAAACCTTTGGAAAACATTTGCCTTCTCTTAGTGAAGTTTAATTGACAGTTGCAACTGGTTGACATCTGTCGGCGTACCCATTATTTCCTGTCAGTACAAAGATGTTTTTGTATACTAACTGCAAAAACACTACACCATGACAATTAGCATATGGTGCATATAGTGTATACAGTTAGTATGGCCAGTTAGCACGGACGTTCTGCGCCTGAGTGAGAAGAAAAAAACTCTCCACACAAGCAGGTAGCGGTAGTCTGTATTCATCATTCAAAAAGGAAAACCGGAAGACCGAGGACGGCGGATATACAAGCTGTCGTTATGATACTGTACATACATGAAACAGAGCAGCGTTTGCCGACCATTTTCACACCACTCTCACTCACCACTTAGCTTCATTCCAGATGGCCATGTCGGTATGAAAATATCTGTGTATTGGAATGATCAGATGAGGTGAAGATGAAAAATGAGAAGAGCCCTTTGCGTTTTTCCTCTTGACTTTACCTCTTGACTTTGCTTTCCTCACGTCCGTTTCTCTTCTTGTGCGCTGATTCGTTTAAGCTGAACAACCAATCGCAGCGATTTCTCTCACCGACGGGCTCCGCCACTGAATCAACAATCTGAATCGGCCGAAAAAACTCCAACACGGGCAGACTAGGGCAGACTAGAGCCGAAACTAGGCCGACAGACGCTCACCGACAGCCCCAAACTGTCCGACCGTTGGCTTGGTGTGTCAGGGCCTTAAGGGGGCCCTGGACCCAAGGTTGAGAATCACTGCTTTAAGGCTCTAAAGCTACACTGTATGCGTGCAATAAAAAGGTGGAAAACACATTATGCTGTCTGCCACATTCTTGTGGATTATACAGTATATCCTTGAGGCCATTACTGCCCTACGAGGACTTCAGCAGCATTATTGCTGCTATTGTTGAAAAAGCACGGATGTCCTTCAAAACAGGGTTTCTTTCTAGTACCAGTATGTCAATGAGTGCACAGAATACATTTTTTTTTTGGATATCCCTAGAGGGAAGCCTAATCATTAACACAATTGTAGTGATATACTGAGCTTGCCTTTATTTGAATATATTAAATAAATGATTCATTTAAATCAGCAAACATTCATAATACGTATGTACATAATTGACTTTAATTGAGTCTGAGGACATACAGCCAAACTTTATCTTTTAAAAAACCTAGTGTTTTCCAGTAATTTTCAGCTAGATGTGTTGGCGACTGTCACATTTATTTATTTATTTCATTTTGCTGCTTGTTTTTAATGCCTCGAGTACTTTGCAGTCAGTTGCTGCCTTTGTGCACTTGGCTCGCGTTAACCAACCGATGCAGCCTCCAACTATTCAACGCCCACCTCGGAGCCACTTGTCACTTTTTCACGGTTGTTATCTCTCAGTAATTCTCCAAACATGTGCATTTGTGCAAGACTGTATAAAGGATTGGGTTGTGTGGATTTTAATGTGCGCACTAAATTGGCTTTGCTTTTGGTTTAATTGCTCCTCTGAGGCGTTTACAGTACAGAACTGTTGCTTGAGTTACATGACTACAGCTGACATGATACAATGTGTTTTCAAGCCTAACTCAGGCTAATGAACATTTAAAGTAATTACAAACGGCAATAGGAAGGAAGGCTAAACAAGGGGTTATTTGATCTTTTATGTTTATTTCAGCATCTTGTTGTTCTACAAAACACATTTTCACTGAGCAGACGAAGCATCTAAAAGCTTTAAATTTGCCAGTTAACTTGAAAATTATCACTATACCCTGAATATTTTATTAACATTAGGCGCAGTCTGCCTTCCGTGCCATTCCAATAATGACCTGTTTATGGCTCTGTGATCTGAATCCTCATCATCTGATCACTGCCTCCGTGTTCTCATTTACCAGGTGGTAAAATGATTTCATTACGCGTCCTGAACACCCGGCCGCTTGTTATTACAGGCGGTCACCGGGTTCTGCTGCTCTCTCATGACCTATTTGCCTCCCACAACACAGTAAAAAAGGAAGAGATGTCACAGTATTCCATGCTGGTGGTGTTTAGTCACAGGGCGCTTGACCAGTGATAGTTAATACTTGTCCTGTATCTAATGCTATCCACACTTTATCCTCTATTTCCCAACATCCTGCATCTCTTTCCCTACAAAATAGGCTAAATTAAAATAGTGCAGATGGTGAAAATAAAGCCACACCAAGGTGAGCTAAACAGAAATATTTTAAGATTCAAGGTCATTGCAAATGCTGCCATTAATACATTTTTGTGGAGGTAGAGAAGTTTAAAAAAAAATTGCCTCTTTTTTTTTTATCAATATTCAATGTTCAGTGACAGATTATAATCCTAATCCTAAACCTAATCACTTTCATGTGGATTAAATGATATCCAGCAACTGAAGCCTCTGTTTTTTTCCCTTATTTTGAACACACAACACACACACACACACACACACACACACACCTGTGCTACATGTACACTTCTATCTTTGTGAGGACACTCATTGATATAATGCATTCCCAAGCCCCTTACTGTACCCTAACCTTTACCATCATATGAGCATAAAAACTATAACAAAACCACCCTTAGCAGACTTTTTTTTACGTAATATTACATAACAAGCGTGACAAGCTTAACATCATTACATAACAAGTGTAAAGTCAACTTTTGGTTTCACCATGGGCCACGAACAGCGGTGTCCTGGGGGTGAAAGTCCTGCATTTGTTGGACCCGTCCACCACCGCTCCCACCCGCCCAGAGTGGACTTTCTCGCTTGTTACACTTGTTATTTTACCACGTAGCTTTCAATAATGGTTGATGGATATATTTCGTCACTTGCTCTGTGCGTCACTCGTTATACTGCGTCACTTGCTCTATCCCAGGGGTCTGCAACCTTTACTATAAAAAGAGCCATTTTAGGCAAAAAAAAATTTGTCTGGAGCCGCAAAACATTTGATCATTGTGATGAAGGTAACACAGTTTATAGTCTAAGTATATAGTATATAAGTCTAATGCAGTGAGGGCCCAAGTGCAAATGTACTACGGAGTATTAGGGCCAGAATTGGGGGAAAAAACATCTGAGATTTTCAGAATAAAGTCATAATTTTACGAGAAAGAAGTCGTAATATTGCAAGAATAAAGTCATAACTTTATGAGAAAAAATTTCGTAGTATTATGAGAATAAAGTCATTACGACTTTTTTCTCTTAAACTTATGACTTATTCTCATAATATTCCAACTTTTTTTTCGTAAACCTATGACTTTATTTTCATAATATTATAACTTTCTTCTTGTAAACTTCTGACTTTATTCTCGTAATATCATGACTTTATTCTCTAAATCTCAGATTTATTTTTTTTCCTCAATGTGGCCCTAATACTCCGTCGTACGGTCGTACGGTCGTACGGTCGTACGGTCGTACCATAGACCTACAACAATGATAAATAAAAATTCAAATGTAAACAAAAAAACAGTTATTCATTTTCACTAATTTTTTTGAAAAATCCACAGGGAGCCACTGGAGAGGGGCTGAAGTGCCGCATGTTGCTCCGGAGCCGCAGGTTGCAGACCCCTGCTCTAACCGAATGTGAAAGCGTAGACATTCAATGTAACTGTGGTTTGCAGAAACGTACGATGACAAAAAAATGTCCTGGTGCTTGGGCTGTATTTAGCGTACAGACATTAGAGTGATATCAATGTTCTCATCCACCTCTCTGAAAGAAAGCAAATAAGCTGATTTCCCAAAATATCTAACTATTCCTTTAAAAAGACCCTGACCACAAAGTCCACTCCAGATCCATGAAAATTATTTCTTATGAGTCTACAGTTTTCAGCAATTACTAAATGTCAAATAACATTTGACTTTTCGCCAAAGCCAGAGCAAACCAAACATCTCTGTGCCGTGTATTTACAGCGGAGCGTGACCTTTTAAGCAGATTTCTGACTGCTCCGAGTGGCGATAAACAACCTGACTCAACCCCTGGACCGCAGCAACGGCCGTGGCAGAGCACATCAGCTGGAGGTGCTGCCGGTTGTTTAAATGCGAGCTGTCACACAACCTAATATCCATCCGAGGACTTACGCAACCCCCACTGTGGTTCACAAGATCACCAGCATATGGGTGATATGCCACTATGGACTTGTGGAGAAGGTGTAAGGGGTTATGTAACTTTCCCACTTTTTGCCTCAATGAATACTGTTGTTCATGATGCATATTGACAGTTTCTGTCCTCAAGAGGAGGAATGGATGAGCCGAGCCAAGATCTGTCCCCGACACTGTTGTTCAAGCATTGCAGCATTATGGCACCAACATTGTACATCCAGGGTTCACCTTTGGAATGATGAAGTCAAGATGGCACGATTGTTCTCGTCGAGGCCTTGGAAGTGAGACCAAATGGTGTGCCTTCTGTCTCTGTGTTGTTTTTGCCATTCTGCACAACCTCTGCGTGAGTACAAGGCGACATTTACAATGTAAGCCAGATGCTTGTGATCCTGAGGCTCCACCTAACCGCCAACAGGCTCCAGGACAAGTGGAAGCAGTGCTGGAAAAAAAACAAGTGGCAGTACTCCTCTTATTCACATGTTGGTGTGTGTATCAGCCGGTATCATCAATCTCTTGCGACTTATTCCTATTTATTCATTATCTCTTTAAGCACGTTATAGTGTGTCAGTCATAATCAGCTGTGGTTTTATTGCTATATTATTATACTTGGGTTATGCATCTTGTATAGCAGGCCTATCCTACAGGGTTAAGGTGGTGTGTATAGTGTTAATAGTCAAAGTGCTTTCCTGTGTTATTTGTAGCCTATAGTAGGGTATCATTCATGTTTTAAGAGCAGTGTCCCAGTCAGGATTCTCCTACATGTTATGCAGCAACATAAAGAGACACATTCTGAATTTCTAGAGTGAATAAACGTTACTAGGAGATATTGGGTTTGTGGCTTAAGTTTTTTTACTTAAAATTATGCAATTTTACATCATTTTGGATCATTATTATTACTAGTTAAATGATTATTTTCTTATTTACGCATATCACAGCTTTCGTCTGAACATTTAAAGCTGCAGGGGGCATAATGTTTCTGGCATCATTGGGCAAAAATTCCATAATAACCTTTCAGCATATTGTAATTCAAGTGTTCTGAGAGAAAACTAGACTTCTGCATCTCCTCATGGCTCTGTTTTCAGGCTTTAGAAAATCTAGCCCGTGACGGAAGACTTTGACCAATCACAGGTCATTTCAGAGAGAGAGCGTTCCTATTGGCTGTGCTCCGGCTGGTGGGCAGTGCTTGGTATTTCCTCAACTGATCTCAACATGGCTGCCGGGTCACAAACTTTCTCATTTTACAGCTAATCAGTACACTACAAGATGTTTCTGAAAATATTTGAGGTGAGGAATAGGCATTACAGTAACAGAATATTGATTCATATTTGGTCAGATTGCATATTTGATCGGAGTTTGTGAGTGATTGACTCGTGGCTCTCATAGACGGCTGCTGGACGCGACAAAAATAACTTTTTTTTAATCATATTCGCTCCAGTTCTACTCACTACTGCTTTAATTCTTCTGGAAATGTTTGTCCTTAAAGAACAGATTCAGAAAACGTTTAAATAATGTTTCATTAATTATATTGTTCACAAATAAAAAAACGTTACGACGAACAGTTCGATAATTATTTTACAAAAAGGACGTGAACATTGTATCGATAATTTACAGCACCCTAGATTCTGGTTCTCAATCCCCCTCTCCCGTGCCGTGCGTCAGCTCGTCCCGATGCTCTATGCTTTACATTCATATGACTTATGAGGCACGGCGCAAATATGCTGCCACTGCGCCGTTATTAATCGCCATTATTAATCGCCATTATGAATCTCCCAGAGAACCGGATATGGAGAGGGCAGAAAAAGAGTACCGGCAGCTTGGGAGAAGTGCCAGTGTGCAACAAAAAGTCACGGTGCGGCAAAGAGTCAAATGTAGAAGTGCCGGTACTGCGTACCAATGAGTACTGGCCCGACCTGCAGCCTTTCACTTTGCTGCTCAAATCTTTTTAAATTAGGTTTATTAGGTTACACAAGAAGTTCAAACACTATTAGCTACATGTAAAATATGTCAATGCAGCTTAGGTTTTTTCCTTTTACACTCTCCCATTCCTTGGCATCATGTGTTTATTTTCTCCCTGGCTATATCTACCTAATAACATAACGAGTCTGCTAGTAAGAGTGGGAGAAGCAAACAGATATTAATTATCACAGGTATTAATTTCAGGACAAATTAGATGATTGCAAAAGTGACTTTTACTTCATAAAGCATAATTACTGTCATCCAGATCTGGAAGCGCGCGCTCCTCATTTATGAAAGGGCTGTCAGTCTCAAATTAAGTTTACAGTCTCCTCGTCTGACCTTTCGAGTTAGATTAGAAACAAGAAAATTGAAATGTCACACACCCTATGTTTTAATCACTCGGGATGCTAATACAGTGGATATAATATTTCCTATTTATCAATATGAAATGTCAAAATGCAAGATGCCTGTATTTATAACCCTGCCTCCGTCATTATTTACCTTCAGTCAAGAAAATAGTCTCTCAAAAAAGGAGTCTGTAATTGTGCAGACATGAGTAGAATACTTATTAATAGTAATATTTATTCACTTACTTATATTTGTTCCACTACTGTATCCACCTCCACAGCTCTCAGCTATTTTTCATTGTAGCTTTAATTAGGGGCTGATTTCCAGCAGGTGAATTTAACTAATTAACAAAGTAAACAATTCATTTTAACTCTTACCTTACCGGGGCTGTCATATTTTATTGTCTTTTTTCTACAGAGAACCACTCAATGTTTTTGTTTTATTTAATTTTTTTCTGCTATTCAGCACACAATTTACTTGAACATTAGTATATAAACACGTTATTTAAAAGATTGTCTTTTTAATGTTTTATATAGCAGTGACAAATGTGAAGTTTCGCACACCTCCAACCTATTTTGGTCAAAATTGGCGCTGACAGGAACTGACGGTTTATTACATAGAGAGAGTGATATTGATTAAGAGAGAGAGAGTGATATTGATTGTAGTATATCTGGACAATTTTTCGCGCTCCATTCGCCAGAGTTCGCTCAGTCGCTGTATGTTAGGAAGAGGTGTTAGGCTGTGAAGAGTCTTTTTTGAGTGAAATGACCCGGAAGTATCTAAGTGGCAGCTATGATAAGAGCTGGTCGAAAACTCTAAATCTTGCTATATATATTTGTTGTTAGACACCAAAAAATGACAATAACTGCACTATACTGTATATTGACTGCAATATCATTACTACTCAGGTGTAATTCATTCATACTGTGCAATATTTTCAGGTCGAATTTAATTTCATTCTCAATGTGTAATATAATTTTTTCCACTTGTGCAATTTTTTGTAATAGTCTGTTTATTGTCAATACTGTATATACTGCTCCTATTTTTATACTTCCTTCTATTTGAATGGTTCATATTTTGATTCACTTTGTTTAGCTCTTTTTTTTTTACTGTGTTAGTTGATGCATCTTGTTTTTTGCACTATCCCCTCTGCTGCTGTACACTGCAAATTTCCCCACTGAAGGACTTATAAATGAATATCTTATTTTATCTTTTATGAAAGGAAAGGAGATATTGTCATCTCACAAGTCCTTGGCATGGCCGCGGCAGACCCACGTCAACAACTGTGTGTAGTGTGTGCAAGTGCAGTAGGATTCTTCTAGCACCGTGGTGGTCGTTTCCTAAGTCTTTATGAATTCTCCTTCACATCTTTCCTTGACCTCAAGACGACATAGGATGTCATTTTTTTTTTACTATTCGACCACAGCCTAAGATTCTACAGCCACACCAACAACTCTGTGAGGCGCTGTGGTGCTTTGAGCTAAATGCTTCAAGCTCATCTCAGAATGATACTCATTTGACGTCAACATGTTAACATGCTCACAACGACAACGTTAACACACTAATGATTAGCAGGTATAATGTCAACCAACCTTAGTTTAGCGTGTTGACATGCTGAAATGTGCCAATTTGCTCTAAACACCGGTAGAACTAATGGGAACGCTATTTGTTTTGCATGTTTTTGGGGCAGTTTTGGCTCAGGAGGTAGAGCGGCCATCCAATAGTTGTAGAGATATTGAACTGACCAACAGACGGCATTTCCATCCCTAGAGCCACACTGCTATATAACATGCCTAAAATCTGAAAAAGGAAATAAGGAACTTTTTTTGCCTACTTGTAGGTAAAACTTAAAAATAATAGGCAAAAAGCAATAAGGAAATCGAAGCGGACTGCAGACCATCAGCTCATTTATATACAGCAGGTATATTTTAGGCACAGCAGTTCAACAGAGATTTAATGAACATACTTACAGGCTCCTATAGACACATCATTACACGGATGTTCTGGCATCACAAAACTGTCTGCATAACATAAACAGCAAATTACAGAAAATAAATGGCATGCAGAGATGTTTCTATATGGGAGAACAGAATGTTTGCTACCAATGTTAAAGCAAATGAGAATAAATTAGTTTTATTTTGTTGTGATTTCAATTTCTGGACCCTAATTTAAGACGTGCAAATTGAATAAAAGTATTGTCTTGGAAAAAAAAGCTAATGGATGGATAAAAAAAATCCTCTCATTTACTGTGATTGTTTTTCCTTCTTTTTAATTGAGGTGTTTCAGTAACGTTCAAGCCATCAAATTAAGTGTTTTTATAGAGCCTTATAGAAGTAAATGTAATTAAAGTTGCTTTACAACGGAAAAAATGGGCAATGCATCAAACTGGGTGAGGAAAAATTTGATGTTAACATCACGAGTAATGGGAGCGTAATGAATTACGGAGCGATGAAACGTGTGAACAGCTACAGACGTTTTAGTTTAGGCTTTATCTCTTCCTTCGGCACGGTTGCCATAGATGCCAGAACTGTGTTCCCGTTTGGTCTCCGGTTCTGTCTTTACTGCTTCTATTTTGGTCTCCCTCTCAGTCCAAAGTGTCAGGCGGCGCAGGAGGGGAGTGGCAAGCCAGCCTTTCACCACAGGGACAGGAGCAGAGTGTTAGGTTGTCTAGCCAGAACCCCATAGAGACATCAGCCCCACAGGTACATGCTAATGAAGACAGTGGAATCAATATTCCTGCCATCCCTCCCTGCAGCGACACACACACACACACACACACACGCACGCACACACACACACGTTTGTATTTCTGTACTTGTGAGGACCGTCCATGCATTGAATACATTTAGTCCTGAGTCCTGCACCTGAAAGCTAAAGTACAACCTTGATGATGCTGTACTGTTAAATATCATTCATTCATTGTATTCAGTACTTTTTGGAGAACCCACTTTGCTTCAAACTGCCTTCCATACTTCAGTAAGTTACTTCTCCATATTTCTCAAAATGCATTTTGTAAACCATTATGCATTCTAAGAGACCAGTAATGTTAAAAGAATAAACCCAGTGTTGCCAACTCTTTTCTAATAAAGTAGCTATAGCAGCACTAACTCCAAAAGTCCCGAAATCTATAGCGAGAAAGTCGTCAAGTTGGCAACACCGGCCCCTCCTGGTCCCTTCAGGCCTCTCGTCAAAGCCATTTCCCCAAAATCATCATTACGAATGTAAACAACGAACATGGCTATTGTTAGAAGTCACAGCTGTTAAGCTATAGCAGCTTGTGGAAAACTCCGGTGACGTGCAATGAGTGCACGGGGAGAGTGCGCGCAGGCAGGTTGACAGGTAGTTAATCCAATCGTTACATTCAGGCCAAATTAAATTATTGGATGGGTTTATTACAGTCCTGCGACAGCCACAGATAACATATTGTTTTTTCCTTTTTTTTTTGTCAGAGCATTTGATTTTTAATGATTGCTTTTGGGATGTATTTGAGAATTTCGCCTAATACAATAAAAAAAAAAATCTAAAATCTTTACCAACCTTACCTTTAAGGCCTTTACATGCCGGGGGCATTTTTTTGCATGCAATTAATTTGTACGTCAATATACTCTGCTTTTTGTCATGAATACTTTCACAGAGAACGCGAATATTACGCGGCGAAAAAGCGACGTACATTTTTTTTCAGAACGAGGTTGATTTTCTGAGCTTTCGCACCATGAATAAAGACATCAACAACCCACGTTGTGCGGAATGGGTGAGTTGCGTCCATAGCTTTCACAATAAAAGCCCTAGACATATAATATTTGCAGGTGAGTATTTTGCATTTTCGCGTTGTTTATTCGCCATGCTGTAAATTTTATCTAATTGTATTTATACTGTTTTAATGTAATTTGATTGTCTTTAATGGTTATTGCTTTTACTGTTTCTGTTGCTGTTTTTACCATGTAAAGTGCCTTGAGTACCTAAAACGATATATGAAATAAAGCTCGCTAATTAACATGTTGTATCTCATAAAACTCCCCATAAAGCCACAAGTTTTTTTCTTCTCTGGTTTTTGCATGAATTAAAACAAACCAGATATATAACGTGTTATATGCCAAACTAAGATAACGTCTCCCAGCGCATAATCTAAATCCCCTCCCCGAAACAAACCTGTATAATAGCCTACGTTATTAAACCCGCTCTCACTTTGTAGGATTTTTCTCATTCCTCGCTGTCCCTGTGAGGACATTTGGTCCTCATAAGGATAGACATGTAAGAAACCACTCTCACACACATATCTTCATTATGCCACATGTGAGTCGGGGGTCCCCCGTGACTCACTGTATGAGGGGATGTCACAGAAGATTAATACAGGAAAGATAAGGGAAAGTGTGGTGTATGCGTGTGAGCAGCAAGGATAAAGGTAAGAACGGATTAAAGCTGATCTCGGAATAAAAGTCACACAGAGCAGAGGGAGACAAAAAGAAAGAAGAAATAATAAAAAAGGGTGAAGTGGAAACGGAATAGATCCCATAGGCACTCCTCTCTTTTTTGCCTCATGCTGTGAGCTGCTGTTCACTGGTAATAGCAGGCTGATTAACTTGGAAGACTGGATTCCCACCATCCTAGTGGCAAGTCAGACAGAATATCAAATAAGGCTTCCTTTGAAAACTTTCAAAATAAAACATTAGCCGTGAGTGCTTTTTACAAACATTTCAGACTTCTACGGCAAAAAGAAATCGTCTGAAATCATCCATCCATCCATCCATCCATTATCTGTAACCGCTTATCTCATTCGGGCTCGCGGCATTGGGCGAAGGCAAGGTACACCCTGGACAGGTCACCAGACTATTACAGGGCTGACACATAGAGACGGACAACCATTCAAACTCACATTCACACCTATGGGCAATTTAGAGTCAACAATGAACCTAACGGCATGTCTTTGGCCTGTGGGAGGAAACCTGAGAACCTGGAGTAAACCCACGTTAACACGGGGAGAACATGCAAACTCCACACAGAAGGACCCCAAGCCGGATTCGAACCTGTGACCCTCTTGCTGTGAGGCGACAATGCTAACCACTGCAACCCCGCCTGAAATCAGTCATATAAAAATATATATATTGTTCACGTTTTCATCGGATACACTAGTTGTAAAGTAGTCGCTGCTGTCTATATATATTGGCGTGGATTCAATTCCTGCTTAGGAACGATGTGATCAGGGTTTTGAGTGATATGTGAGCCAGGTATCGACCCGTTCTTAAAACCCAGATAAGCTTATCTCGAAGTCAACGTTGGCCACCGCTGATGTAATGATTCATTTGTTTCAACAGACATTGATTGGAGGATTGATTGAACGCTGGTTGTATATGAGAAGCCTTTCAGTTGATGCTAATGTGACATTCTGATCTGATTCCACACACACAATTATGAGTGTGTTCGCCGTCTTCTTCGTTGTCTCCTTGTGCTTCTCATTATTCTAAATGTGGGGTTGTCACAAGAGGCTTAGTGCCCTATGCATAGTGAATGAATTCTTCTTCTTCTTTTTTACATGAAAATGGCCATACTAGAGTCAGTGTGTTGGTGATTTGTCCCACTTTGGTCAAATATCCTACTGTACGGAGGACCAATACTGACTTATTTGAAAATGAATGAATTTATGAATAAATGATGGATAGATGGATGGATGGATGGATGGTCAAATACGTTAGTCAATAAATAACTTGACACATGATAAATGGATAATATAACTAAAACAGATCAAATAGGGAAATAGATTAAAATGACCAGAGAAATAAAAGCGAAATAAATAAATTGACCCACCATGTGATCAGAGCTGATAGCAAGACGCTGGGAACCACTTTGGTATTAGACATATTGACAAAAAGACACAAGACAAACAGCCATAGAAAGAGGCCTGATTGGACTACAAGCCAATGAAGCCCTCCGGGTCCCAGATGATTACCTTCATATCTTTATCTCTTGCCAGTCTTTTACTGTTCACTAGTTGCCAGCCATTCCTCACCAGTAGTCTTTACTCTTTCCCAGCAGTTATCCAGCACCTTCAACTGTGCAATTGGTCTCCCTCTACGCCCTATACTGACTTTCATCTGTTAATATCTGGTTCATGGTCTCTCCAGTAATCTACTATTAATGACTTCTTTAACTGATCCAAAATACACATTTAGGTGTTTACTTTACTACACTTTGTATATTGTGTCTGTAGATTCGTCAAAAGTTAGCATTATGATGCCTCATTTGCATTTAAACATAACATTTCAGAAAACTTGTAATACAAAAGATAATCATCTTAATGTAAATGTAAACCAACTGGGGAATGTTCTTGGTGCTATCAATTCGTTAAAGATTTTTTTTACCCTATTCCCCTGTAGTGTCTTGCAAAATTACATATCTTCAAAGGCCGTTTTCTCAAAATGAGTTTTTTTCTCAGGCTCTGAGCCAGAAATCTCCACTTCAGTACCACTTATATGCACCAAACGTTCCAGTTTCATTCCTATCTATATTCTGAAGGTTTTCACAGAAGGGTTTGCTCATATATCATTCATAACCTGATTTATCGAACATTTTATTTCCCAAAATATGGCGAAAATTGAGAAAGTGTGCTCTTGCTGGTGGGCAGTGCTTGGTATTTCTTCAAACTGATCTCAACATGGCTGCCGGGTCACAAACTTTCTCATTTTACAGCTAAACAGTACACTAGAAGATGTTTCTGAAAACATTTCATGCAAGAAATATGCATTACAGTAACAGAGTATTGATTCATATTAGATCAGCTCTGCCTAGTTTGACCGTTTGATCGGAGTTTGCGAGTGATTGACAGCTGCTCAGAGACGGCGGCTGTCAATCAGCTGTCTCATGCTCTACTCTCAGGATATAGTGACCGTTCTAAATTTGATCTAATTGTATTTATACTGTTTTAATGTAATTTGATTGTCTTTCATGGTTATTGCTTTTACTGTTTCTGTTTTTACCATGTAAAGTGCCTTTGAGTACCTAAAACGCTATATGAAATAAAGCTCACTAGTTAACATGTTGTATCTCTTAAAACTCCCCATAAAGCCACGAGTTTTCTTCTTCTTTGGTTTTTGCATGGATTAAACAAACCAGATATATAACGTGTTATATGCCAAACTAAGCTAACGTCTCCCAGCACATAATCTAAATCCCTTCCCTGAAACAAACCTGTATAATAGCCTACGTTATTAAACCCGCTCTCACTTTGGAGGATTTTTCTCATTCCTCGCTGTCCCTGTGAGGACATTTGGTCCTCATAAGGATAGACATGTGAGAAAACACTCTCACACACATATCTTCATTATGCCACATGTGAGTCGGGTGTCCCCTGTGACTCACTGTGTGAGGGGATGTCACAGAAGATTAATACAGGAAAGATAAGGGAAAGTGTGGTGTGTGTGTGTGTGTGTGTGAGCAGAAAGGATAAAGGTAAGAGCGGATAAAAGCTGATCTCGGAATAACTTTTTTTAGGCAAGGCAAGGCAGCTTTATTTGTATAGCACATTTCAACAACAGGGCAATTCAAAGTGCTTTACAGAAACATTCAAGAACATTGCGACAAAATGCAAAAGATCATTAAGACATAATTAAAACAGTTATAAAAACATAAAAACATAAAAACATTAAAGATTAGAAAATAAAAACAAGCTAAAAATAAAAGCTAGGATAGAAACTAAAATTGCATAAAACTCAAAAGAGTAAAAGTTATAGTGCAGTGTCAGAATAAAAGGCACCCGCAAACAGGAAAGTTTTAAGCTTTGTTTTAAAAGAAGTGAGAGTTGGAGCGGTCCTGCAGGTTTCTGGGAGCTTGTTCCAGATATTTGGTGCATAAAAACTGAACGCTGCTTCTGCATGTTTAGTTCTGACTCTGGGGACACTAAGCAGACCTGATCCAGATGACCTGAGAGGTCTGGATGGTTCATAACACAGCAGAAGATCAGAAATGTATTTTGGCCCTAAACCATTTAGTGCTTTGTAAACCAGCAGCAGTATTTTGAAATCAATTCTCTGAGAGACAGGCAGCCAGTGTAGAGACTTCAGAACTGGACTGATGTGATCCACTTTCTTGGTCTTAGTGAGGACTCTAGCAGCAGCGTTCTGAATCAGCTGCAGCTGTCTGATCGATTTTTTAGGAAGACCGGTAAAGACGCCGTTACAGTAGTCAAGACGGCTGAAGATAAATGCATGGACTAGTTTTTCCAAATCCTGCTGAGACATCAGTCCTCTAATTCTTCTTATATTCTTCAGGTGATAGAAGGCTGTCTTTGTAATTGTCTTAATATGGCTGTTAAAGCTCAGGTCTGAGTCCATGACTAGTCAAATTTACTCCAACCTGCCTACTTCAGCTTTCAGCATTTTTCTTTTTAATCATATACTATATATCATATAAAAAAAAAAGGAAAGTACTGGTGAAAGAAAACTCCTGAGCAAAAATAAATCCTTATAGAAGACATATTCCTATTTGTGAATTGTATCTATCTTTTATTTTCTCAATGTATTTGAACATATTCATTCATTACTTCAGTTCATTCATTCCTCCGTATGACAGCAGCAGGACACACCTGACTTGCATCCACAATTAAGGTGTCCTGCAGGTTTTGTCTGTGTGATCCTCTATACCAACATTTGCAGTGCACACAAGTGACGTCAGCCACCTTGTCTTATCGTCATTGAATGTTTTCATCTGTATTAAAGCAGCAGTGGGTAGAATTGGAGCAAATATGATTAAAAAAGGGATTTGTATAAAACGGTCACTATATCCTGACAGTAGTACATGAGACAGGTAATCTAGTAAAAAACATGTGCGTCTGTGTCCTCCGGTGTCCTCTGGTGTCCTCCGGTGCTCCTAATGGCATCTGCAAGATTTCACAGACGGGAACTCCAATGAAACGGTCAAACTAGGCAGCGCCAGTCAAATATGAATCAATATTATGTTACTGTAAACCTGTTTCTCTGCTCAAATGTTTTCAGAAACATCTTGTAGTGTACTGTTTAGCTGTAAAATGAAAAAGTTTGTGACCCGGCAGCAATGTTGAGATCAGTTGAGGAAATACCAAGCACCGCCCACCAGCCGGAACACAGCCAATAGGAACGCTCTCTCTCTGAAATCACGTGTGAGTGGTCAAAGTCTCCCGTCACGGGCTAGATTTTTTAAAGGTCCCATATTATAAAAAAGTGAGATTTTTCATGTTTTTTTATTATAAAGCAGGCTTAAGTTCTATATAAATACTGTGAAAGTATCAAAACACTCAATCCACAGGGAAATAGACACAGCACGTATTCAGAAACTCTGCATTTGAAACAAGCCGTCAGGATTTCTGCCCATTCGTGATGTCACAAATATACAATATTTAGACCCTTGACACAATTTTAAACGTAAACATTCTAAATGTGTCCCAGTTTATTTCCTGGTCGCAGTGTATGTGAATGTCATCAGCTGACTGGAAGTACACATGGACCCAAGCTGTTGCCTATAGCAACGCAATTCTGTTGCAATTCCGTCAAAATGTGCTAAAATGGAGCGTTTCAGAAAGAGGTTAAACACATGCATATTCAGGCTGACAGTATTAGGAAAATAAAGTTTTTTTTTAACATTACAGCATGTAGACATGTTCTAGTAGAAACACAAAATACAAGTATGATCCTGAAAATGAGCACGATATGGGACCTTTAAAGCCTGAAAACAGAGCTATGGGGAGGTGCAGAAGTCTAGTTTTCTCTCAGAACACTTGAATTACAATATGCTGAAAGGTTATTATGGAATTTTTTGCCCAATGATGCCAAAAACCTTCTGCCTACTGCAGATTTAAGGGGTTTATATTTTCTGTTTCATGCTTTTACTTTGAAGGCAGAAGCACCTCAGCCCGGCTGTGGCTGCAGCTGCTGTCTTGACGCACATCTCTCTCTCTCTCTCTCTCCTCTTCCTCCCTCTCTCTCTCTTCCTCTCCGTCATCCAGCGCTGTGCTGAAGCCTCGTTAAACCTGGATGCCGCCGCCAGGAAGGATGAGCTGCCCGGTTACCGGAGACAAAACCAGATAAAACAACAAAAAAACAAAAAAATTAAAGGAAAGAACGGATTTTTATTATAATTTTTTTTTTCTTTTAAATGAAGGTAGTTTTTCATGGAAGCCAGATCTGAAGGAGAGCAACTCAGTGAGAGGATTGTGTCACCCAGCAGGTGTGTGAGTGTGTGTCAGCCTCGGACTCCTCGCTCAGTGATGTAAAAACGTGAAGGTGGATTTTGGCATGTGGAGGAGCAGGTAGAAGGTAAGACTCATGATGACACTTCACTGACTCCAGTTTTTTTGGAGCTCCAAGCTGTTGCCCATATAGATGAATGGAAATCTTTTCATTGCACGACTCCAATATTAACTGTCTGTGTTAAAAAAAAAAAAAAAATGAATGAATGAAGATATTGACACTTGGTTTCATCAGCAGACTATAAGGCGTAGTCTCTATCTGTGAGGATTTTTTGGGAAAGGATGCAAGTCAATAAATAAATAAATAAATAAAGGTTGAGCTGATGAAGTCCCCATGGTGCCTTGTGATGAATGAGAATGGAGATAAAAAAAAGCTCAGTTTTTGGGAGTGATGTAGGTGTTGAAGGGGAAGAAAAATGTGGTGCATTCACTGTGTGTGAGTTTTGGGTGGATGACGACACTTCCATCCTCCCCTAAGCATTGTGGGATGAAAAAAAGGGAATTAAGTGATGTTAAATTATAATAAAATTTGCCCCTGTGTGAATGGTTTCGGTGACGCCTGTGGATTTTTTTTTTTGATGCAGCAAAGAGACTGCATCTGTACCCTCATGGACGACATGATGACACCAACACACACTTCACAAGGTGGATATAAAAACCCTCCCCGAGCTGCACAGCGGGGGGATGACACATGCACTGTATGAAGTTGGCGACTGGTGCTCTTGCTGTGTGAGTCAAAGTGGCCCTGCAGCAGAGGAACACAGTCCTTCTTTCTTTTTTTTATTTCTTTTGTACACCCCCCAGAGTGGACCAGGATCTCTAAAAAGCCTGCGGGGGTGAGATATATAGTGTAGATATATCCTTTCATGCGGATGAGTGCTTGCAAGCAAAAAAAAAGAAAGAAAAAATCACTTTACACACTTCTATCCTGACCTTAAGTATGAGAAATAGGACTGAATTATAAATGAGTTATGCTCCAGCCAAAAGGAACTCAGCTACTGTCTCTCGTCTGACTTTGGTTGGGCATTAATTGAGTATGGCATGGCTAACGGTAATTGTGTGCAAATTAAATTTTGCTTGTTCCTTATCTTTATATAATGGAGAGCAAAGTTCGGGGGGGGAGGGATTGCCAGGAATGCATTTGTGTAAGCCATATCTAAAAATAAAGACAGTTTGGAGAGAAATAATTTATCAGAAAAATTCTTACATTTTGTGCGCCCACACAAATCCAGAATACCAAAGTTTTTTTTTCTTGTGACAAATGGATTCAAGCGACTTGGACGTCGGGGTTTTTTTTTCCGACAAACTGCCGCCCCTGCTGTCTCCAAGCAAGAGGGATGCTAATGGAGGAGAGAGAGGATACAGGCGTTACCGCTGCAAGAGAGAGAGAGATGGAGAGAGGGAGTGTGTGTCTGCGAGAGAGAGAGAGAGAGAGAGAGAGAGTGTGTGTGAGGCGTTTCTATGGCAACCTGTCAGGGGTGTGTTTGGTCCCCGGAGACGGTGAGGAAAGGAGGGGAGGAGAGAGAGATGAGAGGCGAGGAGAAAACTATCCCTCGTTAAGGGTGAGGGGGGGATGGGAGAGGAGATAATGGAGGGAAGAGGAGGAAGGTGGGATTGTCTCCCTCACCACCACCACCACCTCCTATTGTTTGTTCTTCCCGTGCTGTGTTCTCCTCGCGGGCTTTCCTTTTACCTTTCCTCACGCCACCTCCTCTTCTCATCTGGAAGTAACTGGCAGGTCACATTGTGTGTTTGTGTCACATTGGGGGGAAGGGTTTCACGGCTGTCATCAAGTGCGTGAAACTTGACTTTTGCACTTTAACACTTCCTTGATGCGTCTTTAGTTCATATACTAACCGTGACCAAAGATCTTGCCAAAGTTCAAACCCCTTGCATTTATCGCTCTCCTCCTGATGAGCTAACTAACGAGTTAACGTCCCACCCATGTGGCCGCAGCACCAACCAGCTGGTTGCTTCTTGGCACTTTTATTTCCCTCAGATGGTGGCGATAATGCGATGATGCAACGCCAGTTTGGGCTTTATCTGCTGGGCGTTTAGTTCTGTTTACTTCTGCTGATTAGCTTTATTGGTATATTGTAAGGACCTCCATGTTCTGTTGGCTATTTGCTTCAACTCAACACCCACATTACAGCTGGCCACATCCATATGACACACCCACCACAGCAATCTATAAAGAGCCCAACATTTCTGTTACATCCAAAAAGCGAAGGAAATCCATTTAAGCCAAATGTAAGAATTTATAGGCAAGAACATGAAAGCTCTTGAATTGATGATGTAAAATATATCCTTAATATTTATTGTCATGGTAGAGGAACATTAGCCACATGTTGCTGCAACAGGTGTCACCTAAAGATCCAGATTTTTCAAAAATGATCTGCTACTTTCATAGATGTTGAGCATATTATACCTTAGTGAATTAAAATAGTTTAGTCTCATTAATTTTATGCATGAGAAAAAAAAATTGGAATTTGATATATGGTATACTGTATAACATATGGTATTAACTTGTACTTGTCTTTCTCTAATGGTGTGAATGCAGGATAAGGTAACTTAAAGAAATGCAAGGTGTGCTGACATATTGGTGAGGCCTATAGTCTACTGTGTGTAAGTGCAGCTCCTACCAGATCATTTTAGTAATAGTTAATGATCAGCTGTCAGTCAACCGGTGTCTGTTTTATTGTGCTTGCTAAAGTAGGCTAAGAATGGAAATTAATAAGCCAAATTAGAGAGTAAAATTATTTATATTCAGACAAATTAGAGCTGTGTGTATGTCCTTATTCTATTAGTGCACACACTTAAAGTCATTGTTCTGCAATCAACTATTATACCCACAATAAAAGAACAGCTGGCTGCCGAACAGCACCATTATTAATGCAAGGACTTGGCAAAAATTCACACACACAACTTTAATTGCTTTAATAATTACCTTTTGAGTTTTAATTTTTCTACAGCATAACTAATGAATAAAACTCTGTTTCGGCCAAAAATATGTCACGCTTTTTAATTGTTTTACTGTGTAGGGGGCTCGGCAATATGGCCAAAAATGTAGTCGAGATTTGTTTTTTTCATGATCGATGTCAACAATTATCACAATTATTATTATATGGTTTTTGTTAGTATTATTATTATTATTATTATTACTAGTACTTATAATAATAATAATAATAATAATAATAATAATACATTCATTATGGAGTAGACATTTCATATGACAATCAAGTTACTGGAATATTGCATAACACATCTACATCTGTTCACTAAGATAATGACATATGCATTATGCATGTACATAAATTTACATACACATAGTGACATGGGATGAAACATAAAAAGAACTACAACAAACACTGGGCTTTCATCCAGGAGACCGCTATGCGTCTCATGTGTGTCAACAACGTTTCATTTTCACTTCATAAACTTAGTCATTTAAGCCCAATCATGATGTTTTTTCCTTAACCTTAAGCACAGCGCCTCATAGTTTGACGCGCTGGGCTACGCAGTGCGTTAGAAAGTGACGCCAAGGGGTCCTGACAAAGTGTCAGTATGTGACGAATAATTAATTTATGTGGCTCTTCTAGACTTTCCAAATGTTATCAGACCGAATTGATTAAATCCTGATAGTGAAACGAGTCATTTCATGGGGGTTGTGACACTCCGGAACAATTTATCCACCGTTTTACAGCCACAACAATAACGATGGAGTAAGCTACGGCGGAGCCTACGACGTATTGAATGTTCATCTAGTGTTTTTGTAAGTATAGGAAAACAGATTCTAAAATAACTATCAAAAATATATCTCATAAATAAACCATCGTTATCGTGGAAGATTTTATCGTGAACATTTTCAACATCGTTTTATCGCCCAGCCCTATTAGCCTACTATGTAATGATAATGTAAAATGTAATGGATTACCAAGTCCAATCCAGTTTCAAGACTTTTCAATTTTATTTTAATAGTGTACTGAGATTATCTGAAAAAAGTGGATGCTTGGATGATAGTTAAACACATTAAACCGCCTGCAAAACACTCATGTGCTGCAAAAATGCAGTAATGTAAAGATCATCTGATTTGTAGTATGCAAACATGCCAGACACCTTTGCAACAACACCAGTGTAGTCTTGACAGACAAACAAGAGAAAAGCGATTTTCACTGGAAAACCACTATTGTAGTGCTTTGCAGTGTATTGTATTAATATTCAGTAACATTCCTTGAGAGTATATCATTAATCCAGGTCCTTTCTTGTAGGTTCTTGTGTAGATTGTGGTAACTAGGCCTTGGGGTCATCAGGTCTTAAAGCAGCAAAGGATCCACCACGTCATCATGTGTATGAGTCAGCGCAGAAAACCTTTCTCTCTTACACTTTTGCGCTTTTTCCCTTTCCTTTAGTGTGTTACATAGTTTTTTTTGTCCAAGTCCACGCCACAGGGGGTTACTATCCCTCTAGGAAACTCTGCTCCTGAACTGCCAGGTAAAACGCCTTACTTGAAGTCCCGCCTTTTCTTCCGTAATGTGGTGATGTCACCAAGTAACACATTTCCATAATACCTGCCTGGCGGCTAGTTTGGCACGCCCTCAAATAAAACTCGTTAGAGCGGCGCTGGAGCGGAGTCCGAAGAGTTTGGTTCGGTTGACCAATCTCAACAGAGTGGGCAAGCTGACCAATCAGAGCAGACTGGGCAGGAGCTCAAAAAGCATATCAGACAGAGGGTGAAAAGAGGTGCTGCTGCACAGCCAGTATGAGGAAAAGTAAAGTGCTTTTTGAACATTAAAGCATGTAAACATGTTCTAGTAGAAGCATTAGACAAAAAGCTTCACTTTCATTTAAAAGGATGTTCTCTGCAAAAACATGTAATCACACCTGAAGAGTGATATACACAAAGCTGTTGAGTACTATTTGGCCCCAGTGGTGAAATTCAAAAAATAGAAATGTGACGTATTCTAAGGATTTTCTCTAACAAGATTAAATCATAGTAAAAATATAAAAGCTATCCAGGTTGCATAGATGTCAGTGAGGTGCATTCAGTTCAGGGTTCTACACGCATACAGATATTTTTAAAAACGAAATTTTCCCCTCTGTTTAAAAAAAGAAATCTGTCCACACGACCTTCGTTTTACAAAATATATCTTCAATCACCATTCGGTCTCGACATGTTTAATGTGTTGCCTGCTTTGGCCTCCTGTGACTGTCACTTTTTTCAAATGTAAAGTAGTAATTAGTCCGAGCGGTACTAATAAAATGTAGAAAAGCTGTTAGTCCACCATCTTTGTTATTGTTTCTGGCACATGCTCATTACACAACGCAATAATGAACACGCACAAAATGAAGAGAGGACGTCATTGTTTCCCAAACATTCCGTTTTACATGTCCACATTGATACAATATAACCGAAGTTTGAAAAAATCTGCACCTTTTCTATCTGCACGTTTTCAAAAATATCCGTTTATGTGACCCAAAACTCTGTTTGCATGTGGACGAGAGGCCAAAACGTGGAGGAAAATATTCATTCTTAAAAATATCTGTATATGTGTAGACAGGGTCTTAAGCAGGGGTCTCAAACTCGCGGCCCGCGGGCCAATTGCGGCCCGCAAGACGATATTTTGTGGCCCCCACCTTGATATGAAAGTTTAATGTTAGTGCGGCCCGCACATTTTTTTTTTTTTTTTTTTTTATAAAGTTTTTTTTTGGGGGGGCATTTTTTAATTTTTATTGACAGGACAGTGGATAGAGTCTTGGAAAGGGGGGAGAGAGAGAGTGGATGCGGAAAGGGCCACAGGCCGGATTCGAACCCGGGCCGCCGCGGTCAGGACCAAGTCTTGTTACATGGGCGCCCGCTCTACCAACTGAGCTAACCAGGCGCCCTCACCCCGCGAGTTTTATGTGAATGGCAGTTTGCCGTGGAAGCGCGCGAGCCCGAGCTGAACGAACCTACCAATCACAGTGGGGTATATGGCTCCCGGAGGCGGGCAATCGGCCGGGCTTGATGCAAGCAGAGAAACAACAACTATGGCGGCGCCCGTGTTACATCGCATAAGCTCGATTAAAGCTTGATTTATACTTCTGCGTTGAATCGACGCCGTAGCCTGACGTGCACCTCTCCAGAAATGTAACTACACGTCGCGGCGACGCAGACCGCAACAGCTGTGATTGGTCCAGTCTCTCAGCGATGCTGAGCGGCCAGGACCAAGTTCTACTTCTCGCTGCCTCCATCTTTTCAATGTTTGTTCACACAAATCGACTCAGATATATTTTCTCTTTTCGGCGTTGCAGTAATGTCAGTAAAAGTTCTGTGGTTCAACAGTTATGAGCTCCAACTCTGCTCAGTTTCTGTTTGTAGTACAAGAAGAAGAGGAAACTCATAGAGACGCCGCCGCCAACTAGCGGTTTGGTGGTGTAATTGCAGAGCAACACAAACACAGCAGGCACAACTTTATTGCGGAGTGACACCAAGTGGAATGAATATATATCTTGTCACACAGCCCCAATCATGTCTTTTTCAAAGCCTGCAGTGAAGAGAAAGGTTGGTGACGAGCACAGACAATTTCAGGAAAAGTGGGAGACGCAATAGGCCATGTTCAGAAGAACCCATTCAAGTTAAAGAACTGTTAATAATGACGTTTGAGAAGATTTTTTTTTTTTTAACAAAGCTTTTTTTGTGGAATACCTGATGCGGCCCAGCCTCACCCAGACTCTGCCTCCAGCGGCCCCCAGGTAAATTGAGTTTGAGACCACTGGTCTTAAGTATAGAAAGGGGTGACTGCAACAAGTGATGACATGAAAAGTCATTCGGATGCTAAGTGCTTCAAATTGCAGGGATGGAACAACTCCTAAACTGGAACTGCTTTTTAGGTGATGTTAAGAGCTCTCTGAGAGTATTCTCAAAATAGTCTCAAAAACAGGGTGCATCTCAGTTTACTGATCGGCGCTCTGCCAAAATGGCTAAAACGCTAAAAGACAACTTCATAAAAAAAAGATTCTGCAAATCTTGGATTGTTGAGGTTTAACTTAACCGTTATGTAAAGGAAGTGGCAGATAAATGGTTTCACAGATGTTTGAATTAAACATTGAGAACATGGATTGCGCTCAACTAACATCACAGAGCAAGCAAAAATAGAAAATAACATACATACATGCATCATCGTGGGATAAAAATGATACAGTCAGTGTAGCAGACAGTGTGCTGACACTTCTCCGTGCGCTTGTTCTGAATACAGATTTAGCCAAAGTAACAGGACAGTGAAGGCTCTCTCCAGATGTAGCCCTGCAACACATTAGCCATGCAGCGAGCTGTGGAGCGCTCGCCTGTTATTGAAGACGAATTTTTTAGTTTGACAGGGGAGACGAGGCTAGTCTGTGCATAGGGCCCTTTGCTGGAGTGTGATTAGCATTGCAGATGCAAATTTCTGTAGGCGTCAGTTTCAACAAACTCAAGGCCCCCCCCCCCGCCGTCTCCAGTGCATGATTAAAATGTAACAGTCGCGCGTGGGAAATTCACAAGAGCAGAATTATGCTCCGACACTCACAGAGCCTATTTTTTGCTCAGGTATATGTTACGCACCTCCTCCTGCACACGCTCTCATGCTCTTTCTCTCGAAACATAAATACACACAAGGGCTCGACCCACATGGGTTTTTGCGACGGCGGAGCCAAAATTGGCTCAAAGCTGCCAACAGCTATTATTTTCTGCATATATTCGATATCAAAAATTAATGTGTGAATGTGAAGGAGGACATTGCTGGAAATGTGAGTCACGTGAATTTCCTAGAGATACAAAGGACAAAAGACAATAATTGGCAGTGTGGAGACAACTCTGGAACAGGAGCACTGCTAAAAAACCTTTCAAATAATCATAATCCTGCACTAAATTCATAGTCGTAAACATAAGCACCGTCATAATTATAGTAATAAACATAACACTAATCATAATAACAAACACACCCATTGGCACAATAATGATCATAACAATAATACCATATGCATGGTTATGTAACCCTGCTGAAATTCTACATTAAAATCTTGAATTTGAATTTATTGAACGGATAGGATAGCCCCTTGAGATGTAGCATCTCATTTCCGAGGGGGTCCTATAGACACAAAAAATTTACTCAGGTCACGGTCCTCACACAGACAACCAGCGCAGTATTGATCCATCTTAAAATAAATATGTGATCAATCACACTGCATCATATCCATCGCTGTAGACAACAGTAAGAAGCAGATTTTTAATGAAAGCCTGTAGTATCGGGTCATTTATCAGAAAATCCATATACTGTATTGGTGTCAACCTGCTGAATACACACACATGTTTACTTAGGTCACTTTTGGGGACATTACATTGACTTACATTCATTTCATGGAGACAAACCTTAACCCTATAACCATTACTTGCCTAACCTTAACCTTAACCTATGACCTAAAAATCAGCCTCTTCCCAAATGGGGTCACAGCTTTTGTCTGTTAAAGAAGATTAATTATACGAACATCATGTAGGTGCGAGGTTATCAGAACAGCGTCAGTAAAGAAAAAGGTAATGTCTGCACACTACTCCATGCCACAATATTTTTATTGATTACATTTCGATCCTGCTTGGATCTTCGTCAGGTCACAGAAACGTTTTGACCTGACGAACATCCAAGCAGGATCGAAATGTAGTCAGTAAAAATATTGTAGCATGGAGTAGTGTGCAGACGTTACCTTTTTCCATGCTGACAAAGCTTTTGTCCCCAATTGGACAAGCCGTCCCCAGTTAACTGTTCTTTAGTCTGACGTGTGTCCCCAAAAGTAGCCTAAGTTAGTAACACACACACATTCACGCACACATCTATGTTTACTTAAGTCACTTTTGGGGACATTACGTATTACCAAACATGTGAACATGTGAAACAAGTGAACTTTTTTGGGTGGCGCGATTACATACAAGGCAATGCAAAGGCTATTATATACAGTATAAAGTCAATGCAAGGACTCAAATAGACACAAAGAGACAGAAGCGAGTCTATTTGTGACTATTTGAGTTGAAGTATCCGACAACCCAACATCACGCTGCAGTGGCCAATCGCGTAATCGGCGATCCAGAGCTGTACAAGCCAGCCATGTGGGAACAAAAGACGTTAATCGTTGTGCAGTTGCTTGGTGGTATTGGGCCATTAAGTGACACTCCCAAACCAATGCACAACCCTGCGCTAATTGCCACAATGCCTGATTTGGTGTGAATGCAACCATACATTAATTTACTGTAGACTTACCCAAACCCTAACCTTAACCACTACTTCCCTAACCCTAACCCAAAAACACTGACCCAAAAATCATCTTTTGCCAAACTGGGGACACAGCTTTTATCTAAGTCAGGAACACATATTCCCACAGACACAGAAACACAGTTTAATACGAACACAGATCAGGATTGGAGCTGGTTGATGTACAGATGGTATGACGTATTGTGTAGTATTTTAAAAGATCTGTATGTTTTATCAAATAAACTGTGATAACTGCAATTTAGAGATTGATTTATTGTTACAGCTTCTCTCACACATTTCTGCCTTATTCATCAATTTAATCCCATTAAAATGCCACATGGGGCATCTTTAAGAGCTCTGTGTCTATACTGCTCTGCAAGGTCTTGACCCACCGCAATTACTCATTGCATTAATAACTAATAAGGCTATTTATTTCCTTAATGTAAGGTAATCTATATTCTGTCTTGTAGCACAGCACATACAGACAAGCTAATGTCTGAAAACACCTTTGAGATGTTAAAAGCCAAAATGTTTATAAGTAGCTGTACCTGTCACTCTTGCTTGCTATATATAAAGATGCTCAGCTCTCAGCAATGTCAAGAGCATGTAATGGTACACATAGTTCCCATTGAGAAATGAGAAAACAAAAGCAACAGGCAGGTCTCTGGAGGACACACTCCTGCAAGAGATGACAGTAAAATAGGAAAAAAACGGCTTTCAGCACGATGGCGTTCTCAGGTTAGTGTGGGCTTCCCTTCCTCTGGCATTATCGCAAACCGAGAGGAAGGTTGACATCAGTTGTTCCTCAGAAGCCTATTTTTACATTATTTAAGAGAGCACAGTCAGTAAAATGAGCTGGGTGCCCTTTTTAAGCACATTCATTAACACAGTAGTGTACTTTAAGGAAGATATTTTCTCCCCTCTGAATTACATTTCCGGAGCTTTTTATGCGAGTTCTGTCATTGTTAGCTAACGAGGAGTTCTGGCATGCAGTATGCTTCTCCTGGGTGGCTAATATAAAATGAATATCCAAACAGTTTCACCTTTTCACAACCTTTAAAAAGCCTTAACTGGCTTCATCCAATATCTCAATTAATTAAGCATTAGCCAGAAAGCTACATTAGGCATGACCCACCCTACTCCACCTGTGATTGGCTTACCCTGATATTCTTACCCTATCCCTAAGCAGTCTCACTCTAACCTAACCAATGAAGGCAACAAGTACAACCAATCAGAGGCAGAGTAAGGCGGGTCATGACGCAGCATAATGATATAGATTTCTAGTAGTAACACGGTCATTTCTTTTACTTTTAAGGTACAGTGTATAGGATTTGGTGGCATTTAGTGGTGTGGTTGCAGATTGCAACCAACCATGGAACCATGGTAACGCAGTTGGCCTCACCATAATAACACTACTTTAGGAGCAACAGAAGTCAGATGGCGTCTGGCGGTACCACAGCTTTGCACTCTGCAGCTCACATTACCCCAGTTTCGTGTCAGAGAACTACGGTGGCCTTCAGGTAACATAAAAACATGAAAGTTTGTCTGTTCTGTGCTAAACATGGCGGAGCAAGATGGCGGACTCTGTGAAAAGGACCCGCTCCTTATGTACATATGAAGGGCTCATTCTAAGCTAACGAAAACACAACGATTTTTAGTTTCAGGTGATTAGACACTAGTGAAAACATGCTTATTAATATTATAGATAATAATAGATCCCCCCGAAATGTTATACACTGTTCCTTTAAATGATATTCAACACCATTAACTTCAAAAGTCAGTGCAACAAAATGTTTTTAGCACTGTTGAGATATCCCTCTATGACTGAAACAAATGACATCTGTCCCAATTTCATTGTTAATACTACTTTCTGATGAAAAAAATAATACCTGAGCTATATGGAAATTGTGTTCTTTAACATCTAACAAGTGTCAGAAAGGACCCTGGTTGGATCCTGGTCAAGACATATTCTAGTCCAAAAAGTTAAACCTTTTATAAAGGCAACAAAACAAAAAAGATTACATACAACATATTTGTGTTTCACTGGGTTTTGCAGCAGACAGACTATTGTGGAAACAGACAGAGACGTGAGGAATTAAGCCAAAAGGTAGCTTTGATATCAAAATGTCAGAGTATACCTGCCGGCCCTCCCGCCTTCACCCTCATCTCTTTCCACTTTGGTATTTATTTATTTCAACAGGGACCGTAACCCTGCATCCCCAGGAGTTCTGCCTGCATCTGGCCCATATTCCATCATTAGCTCCCCCGACCTCTCTCCCGCTGCCTCCCCTCCGTCTCCGCTACTTCAAATTTACTTTAGTCACAAGTACAGTAAAAATGATAGAAACACATACGAGGGAAATAGATTACACATCGCGCAGGTGATAGAAGTGAGAGCCCGGAGTTTTTTTTTTAAAACTAAAACAGAAGGAGACCGAAATGAGCACGGAAAGGTTGTAAAGACCTTACTGAACTTGATAATAGAGCGGAAACGATGCCAAAAGTCAACAGGGAGGCATTTTGGAATGTCATTTAAAGTGCACGAACGGCGCAGCATGAAATAAAGTAAATCTGATACAGGAAGTGAAAGTGAGAGGGGTGGTATAGGTGAGTGGGTGCATGATCTAAATGAGATGTTTTGCCTTGAAAGTTCATTTTCTGCAAGGCTTATATTGATTCTTTCTGCTTTCATGTTTTTTTCTCTATGATGTGTTGGATTCTGATGTGTTTGCAGCAGCAATGGAGATAAATAACACACCATACCCTTAAGCATTTCATTCAAGTAAAGATAAGGCAGCGTCTTCAACAATGCTGTCATCATGCAACATCATATTTTTATTAGGAGCAGAATAAAACTCCAGTATAAATAGCTACTATGCATGTTAGGCTTCCTGGCCCAACCGCAGCGTAATAAATGACACCGGGTGATAGACGAACACAAATCATACTGATTTCCTGACATCATATGCGCGGTAATAAAAACAACTGCTGATTGCCTGTCATGTATGATAGAGGGGGAGAGACGGCCCCGCTGTTGTACATTTCACAACAAATATTGTTCCAATCTAAGGTGGTCAATATGGTGTTATTTCGCCTCTGTGACAGGATGCAGGATGGCTTCGCTGGAGTGCTCGGTAATAGCACAAATAAAAAACAGCGAGTGCAGACACGGAACAGGTTGTTTGCTCGGGCAGGGAACAGAGCAGCGCTCCCAGGGAACACCTGCTATACTTTTAGTAACCACCCTGTCAATACGATCGGCCCCAGCGAGCTGCAGTCAGTAATGCACTTACACCCCTCATCATTATAAAGCACTTCAAAGAACACAAAGGCCATTAAACAGACAGCGTAGCGCCAGAGCCCGCGTGTGTCTCCGGTTGTGGAGCCCGTGGCCTCTCAGCTGTCCTGTTGTGTGGACGCCAGCGCTCTGGTTGATCCTCCTGCCTGAGAGCACACTCCTTGCTGCGGGGCCATGTGTGGCTGGTTGACGGCCAAAGCCACAGCTTCAGTGGCTTTTTTAGGATGACAGCGTCAACGGGGGCCACATGCCCTGCGATGGCTGCGTCCTTCTGTGCTGCTGCCACACTGAGCATCTGAACCCAAACTGGTGTGCAGAGCTGCCTCTCAGTCGAGGTAATTCGAATTTTCTGTTTTAGTTTAGGTTTGGATTTGAATATATATTTGAGTATGTAGTTCACATTCTATGTGGTGTATTTCAGGCTGTTCTCATACACCGTCCGTAGCTATACCTATGCAAAGTAATTCACTGTAATTTGTATATATCCCACAAAATCAATTTGTATGTAATCCACATAATTGTGAACCAGGAAGTATAAAGAGCGACAAATGCCGCGTAGAGAGGAGGTTGGGGTGGATGGGTGGGTCAAAAAAACACCAGACTTCCACCAAGGACAGCGCTGTTTATACCCTGTGTAAAACCAGAAGCCAACGTTGATTTATTTGTCACGTAACTTATGTACTTTAGTTACGCCACTTCGGGAGTTATTTTAACCCAAATCATAATCTTTCCTAACCCTAACATAAATCCCCTTGTGCCCGGGCCCCTCGGTGCACCCAGCTAGGATGCAGCGCCCCTTTCCTAACCTAACCCTAACCCTAACTAAGAAGCTCTGTTGCCTAAACCTAACTAAGTGTCTCTGTTGCTGAAACCTAACTGAGTGGTTTTGTTGCCTAAACCTAACTAAGTAACTTTGTTGCCTAAATCTAACTAAGTCACTTTGTTGCATAAACCTAAGTTGTTTTCTCTGAAGACGGAAGTTTATTTTGAAAAGACTGTATGCATGTAATGAGCGGAAATTTACATGTGTTGCTGGACATTCGTAGGAAAGCAATTTAAACACATTCAAGTGAATATGCTAGAAGTAAAATAAAAACTGAATGAGACTGCTTAAGGTGGGCGGGAGGGGAGGTGGTCCAACAAACACAGGACTTAAAACCAGAAGGCCGGTGTTTGTGTCCCAAAGTGTTGTTGAGTTAGATTGAAGTTACGTTAGTACTTTTAGTTTCTGTACTTATGTCACGTTGTTTACATACATATTTTACTTTGTTTATGTGGTTATTTTCAACCCAAACCACAAAAACATGCGTTGCTGGACATTTGTAGGAAAACGCACGAAAAATAAGGAACATCTTTTCGTAAGATATCATACAAACCGTTGTATGAAGATACGTTGAGTATTTACACTGCGTATTGGTGGCATAACACAGAGGTTCTCAGATGTTTTGGGGCCACGGACTCCTTACAGGGTAGAAAACTTTCCCAAGGACCCCCTCATAATCATAATAATTAATCGGAATCGACAATCGTAATAAGTATATGCTTACTACCATTTGTACTCTTAGCCATTGGAACTATTTTTTAGGTAAAATTTTTTAACATAAATACTTCAGACCTGTTTCATAGTGATAAATAAAACTGAATCATATTAATACCGAAGTTGTAATGAATTTAGATAAAATTGCCAGTTTAATGCTGACTTTCAGTAAGTGCTTCAACTTTAAAACAATGAACGTATTGCTCCTTATTGAAATCATTGGCAGAAAGCTCTGAACAAACCATAACAGAAGTTACAGTATCATAACAGTGTTGAAAAACACATCATAGTAATTAAGCATATTACTTCAGAAAATTTGGTTTGGAATATTTGCATTAGAGTGAGTGAAAAGACTGATTCATGACAGATTGACGTTATGTGTCACAATCATATTGAGTTTCTATTGGCCCAAAAGCTAACATGGGTGGGAGTAATGGGAACAATATCCTTGATGGTCCCCTTCTGTAGATATGCAATTTTTTAATGATACAGCACAATTTAATAATCTATAACAAATTATTTCGTGGACCCCCTGACAGAGTGCCACAGACCCCACTTTGTTAATCACTGGCATAATGCATGTAATGTGCATAGATAGATAGATAAAACAAAATAAATATATACAAAATTTCTCTACAAGTTATTTGTATTAATAGTTATAGTGTGCTGCTCAGATACACCAAGTAATCTTTAATGCTGACTGACTGTATCCTCGCTGTTGAAATGTGCACGCGCCACATGCTCAAAGCACTCGAGGCGAGAAGCGGCAACAAATTGTCCTTGGCATCTGGCATTGTTTTGATTCCCTCTGGAAAAGAGTAAGTGACCTAAGAGTTAATCTAACTGGGGAAGTTTGAATTATGTAGCTTGATTGTGACTTTCTCCATTGAGACAAAGTCACACAAGGAGAGTGTTTCGTATAGCGTCTCCCACTCAGTGTGACCTGTAATATTCTCTAAAGTGTTTCACATTTCCATGCAGAGAGGAACTCTGGAACTTTGGTTGCAGAAAAGTTTGCATTGATATGGGTTGTTTGTCTGAATACTGTATATCAAAAATTCGGGAGACAGCCACAGATGGCTTTTCATCAATAATTTTCGCTTTATCTGACTGTGCAGAAAAAAGTTTATAGTGTAAGACAGGCAGAGAGGAGGATGACAAAGGAGCAGTAGAAATAATTTAATTCAAATTCCATTCACCTCCATTGTATGGCAGATGCAGCAGCAGACATCTCAAGACCTCAGCAAATAAAACTGAAACTGTAGGCAATTTACCCATTAAAGAGTACCTCTGTTGCACCTGTAACCACACCCAGCAGTGATGTCACGGTGTACTGACACAACCTGGAGTACACTTCTACATCACTGCAACCAGGAGAGAAGTTAAACCACTGGAAGTCAGCAAAAACAGGATTTTCAGGGGGTGTTGAAATACTAAAATTATACAAAAAATAATGAGAACTTAGTTGGCAGAAACATCATAAAAATGAGGACTAAAACTATCTTTAGTATTTATGCTAGAATTACCAACTCGCAGTTGTATGAAATTGTAATAATTAGGATATGAATTCGTGAGTTATGGCGAAAAACACGTTTTGTGAGGTCACATTGACTTTGACCCTTGACCATCAGGCGTTCCTGAGATATCACGTTCACAAGAATGGGACCGAGGTAAGGTCACAGTGACTTTGTCCTTTGACCACCAAAATCGAATTAGTCCATTCATGAGTCTAAGTGGACTTTTGTGAAAAATTTGAAGAAGTTTACTCCAGGCGTTCCTGAGATATCGCATTCACTAGAATGGATCGGACGGATACGGATACGGACAGATGACCTGAAAACATAATGCCTCCGACCACGGCTGTTGCCGTCAAGGAGGCATAAAAACTAACGCAGAAATGTTCCCTGGGTAGTAAAAATTAGTAAAAATTACGGCTGTCAAAGTTAACACGATAATAAATGCGCTAACGCAAATTCATTTTGACGCCACTAATCTCTTTAAGGCATTAACACAACTTGTGATTTTTAGGTTGTAACGGGCTCAGTTTCAAAGCTAGAGATAGATTCTGGTGTCATATGAAACCAGAAAAAATGCTCTAAACTAAATTTTGGTGAGGGAAAAACTGACATGGCCATTTACAAGGGGGTCCCTTGACCTCTGACCTCAAGATATGTGAATGAAAATGTGTTCTATGGGTACCCACGAGTCTCCCCTTTACAGATATGCCCACTTTATGATAATCACATGCAGTTTGGGGCAAGTCATAGTCAAGTCAGCACACTGACACACTGACAGCTGTTGTTGGGCTTGCATTTGCCATGTTATGATTTGAGCATATATTTTTATGCTAAATGCAGTACCTGTGAGGGTTTCTAGACAATTTTTGTCATTGTTTTGTGTTGGTTATTGATCTCTAATAATAAATACATACATTTGCATAAAGCAAGCATATTTGCCCACTCCCATGTTGATAAGAGTATCCATTTAAGATACATTTTGAACAGACAAGAAATGAGTGATTAATTGTGATTAACTATTGATAATCATGCAATTAATCATGATTAAATATTTAAATCAATGAACAGCCCTAATTGAAATCAGATTGATAATGATATATTAAAATATATATCCATTTCAATGAAAATCTGACATCTGTAAACATTCACCGAAAGAATATTAGAGTAAATAGGAAGAAGCTGATCTTTGCAAACGGGATGTTGTAACTCCACACTGAGATGTAGATAAGATAAGATGGCTGAGTTTATGCATAATCATCTAGCTGAGTGCAGCATTAATGCAAGCTGTGCATATTTTAAATAATTGCTTGTTTGCCAAAATAAGAGCATTTGCTGTAATGCTGTAAGATTCTCGCAACCCAGCTGGCAAACACGCCGGAATGAATTAAAGCGTCTGACTTGGTGAGAGCCAGATTTTTGCAGAACAAACATTGCGGAGCAATCTGAATGTCACACTTTGGAGAGGGTAAGCGAACGGAGAGAGCTGCTGTTGGGACAGTGACAGAGAACATCCTGAATGTGTTGCATTTCGCTAATCTTGCAAAATGTGCAAGCCGTCCTACTCACTGTGTTTGTCAGCTGCTTTGGGGATTAATTAGCATAGCAGTGTTGGAAATGGATCCAGTGCAGAATGAGACTGTCCCTTATTTCGCACGCTGTTTAGTGGGCCAGCATCACGCTCCCACAGAAATAGACAGCTCATGCTTCAGGAAACCGACAGATAGAGAGTAGAAACAGCAAGGTGTTGCTTGTGTCAAACAGGGGAATGTCACATGCACCTTTCTGTAAAATAATACCGTGACCTCTTTACCCACTCGTGCTGAAAATACTTGTTTTACAAGAGGATCTTTGCAGCAATGTTGTTGTTTTTCGTTTTTTTAGTGAGAACAAAACGACAGTGACTTTACAAGCAGTGCAATAATTATTAGAGCAGGGGAGAAATACCCAAGAAAAGACTAAGAAAACAAGGTGACGCTCAGAGACATACAATACATGAGACATAACAAACCAAAAATACCAAACAAAACCAACATAACAAAATAAAAAAAGATGAAATAATAGTCATAATAATTCTAGTAATAACATCTTAAATAAATTGAAAATGAAAAAGAAAACAACAACAACAACAACAACAACAATAACAACAATAATAATAATAATAACTAAGTGAAAATATTAAGGAAATAATTAAAATTAAATAAATAAATGAGTAATTAGATATTTTTATTTTTATTTTATTATTATTATTATTATTATTATTATTATCCATCCATCCATCTGCAACCGCTTATCCCGTTAGGGGTCGCGGGGGGGCTGGAGCCGATCCCAGCCGACATTGGGCGAAGGCAGGGTACACCCTGGACAGGTCGCCAGTCCATCGCAGGGCTTACACATAGAGACAGACAACCATTCACGCTCACATTCACACCTACGGGCAATTTAGAGTCCACAATTAACCTAACCTGCATGTCTTTGGACTGTGGGAGGAAACCGGAGTACCCGGAGAAAACCCACGCTAACACGGGGAGAACATGCAAACTCCTATTATTATTATTATTATTATTATTATTATTATTATTATTATTATTATTATTATTATTATTATTATTATTTTGATTTAACATTTATTTAACCAGGCAAGTCAATTAAGAACAAATTCTTATTTACAAGTGTCAGCTGTTATAACAAATCCAGTGTCATATTAACATCAGATCTAAAGGTGTAAACAGTGTTGGGCAACTTACTCCGAAAATGTAATAAGTTAGTTTTTACTTATCACTCAATTTAAAAGTAACAATATTGCAATATTGCTTATTACTTGGTATCAAAAGTAATACTATATTAATTTCACTACCCCATAATATTACAGTGCCCTACACTGGGTGTAAATTAAGATGCTGCTTTGTTTTTTGTAGTTTGACACATTTTAATTGCAGCATTGTGAACCTGTTAACTCTCTCAGTTTCAGCTGAGGGGTGAAACCAGACTGTTAACAGTTCATTATTTACAGGTATAATGTGTTCACTGAAATTCAGGTACTTTGCTGCTCGAGGGTCATATCACTTGGTGCAACAATCTTCTAGCTCATTACTATTATTGCTTTTTACACCTGATACAATAAGCTACTCAAGGCTGTCTTACATTTTAGATTGATTTTAGGTGATTTTGGAACAGCTAAGAGGTTATTGTGTTGTTATAATCCTTAAGATTTCAGTTCTGGTTGATTTAATGACAACTGCGGATAGGCTACTGGTGGAACGCTAAGAATGTTTTAATAACACAAGTTCCAAAGTTCTGTTCAAAATGACACGTTTGTTAATCACTGGGAGAAGGAAACGTTTTTAAAAATGTGATTAAGACTACTTATGGTTGGCGGGTGGAAAGGTGGAAGGGTCCAACAAACACAGGACTTTCAACCGGGAGACCGGTGTTCGAGATCGGTGTTTTGTAAGTTACGTTAATGACTTTTGTCACGCGTTGTGTAGTGACGGTTGCCACGTGTAATCTGATTGTTTCCGTACGTGTTTTACTTAGTATACATACTTATTTTAAGCCCAACCATGATGTTTTCCCTAAATCTAACTAAGTGGTTTTCTTGCCTAAACCTAAGTCAGTGGCTTTGTTGCCCCCTGCTGGTACTGCACGTTAATACAGGAGTGTAATGTTCATGTCTCTGCAAGGCAAAACTTGTGATTCTCAAAGTGGGGTCCATGGCACTCTGTCAGGGGGTCCGCGAAAATAATTTACTATAAATTAAAAAAATTGTGCTGTGTTCATTATAAAGTTCATATCTACAGATGGGGACCATTAACGCCAAATAAAACAAGCCTATTGTGTCCATTACTCCCACCAACGTTAGCTTAGGGCCAACAGAAACTGTTTATTGTGACACACAGGAATAAGTTAATTATTATTAAATTGAAGCATTTGCTGAAAATCAGCTTTATATTGGTACATTTTTAAAACTGTCCAGTGTTCCCGCTGTAATTATCATTATGCCATTATGTGCTATGTGCATATTCGACGGCTCTTGTCTTTCAAATTTCGTGCAGAGTGAGCATGCGTCATTTTCTGTTAATCCCTTGTGAATGCCATTTGGATCCAGTGCGGGAATGGCGGACTCCGCCACTGACAATGCAAACTACTATATGAAGAGGTAACTAATGGGTGTAATTACATTTAATGGCTATAGCAGAATAAATGACAGCCATAAGTAGTATACAATAAAGCTGGGTTTCCTAAGGACTATAACTCTAAAATCACAAACCGTCAATAGTAGGCTATATTAGTAAAGTCAGTGGATTACAGAATGTGTTAATGCACTCAAAGTTTCAACTTCTAAATGCAGATCCCGACAACTTCATAAACTGAGAGGATTATTTGGGATGTTGTATCCCCTTCTCTCCTTTTTGGAGACATAATGTGCTCAGTGACTCGCCCTGGGCTTCATTAGAGAAGAATTATTGCCGGAGTCATTTACTTAAGAACAATTCTTTTCCTTCACCCGAAGTTCCCCGAAGTCAGAGTTTTCACGAGAGCATTGCGTCTAATTTCACCATCAGACACTTGCAGTGTTGCACAATATGCATCATTCTCTTGTTACGTGCATTAAGGGATTTCTGGTGTGACACAGTGTTGTAATTTTACCTTTTTGTTGTTCCCACTTTAAACTGCATCGCCTACTTCATATTTCATACAGTAAGTAAGTTCACAATGCCCTTTTATTTCTGCCAGAAATAGGATCATAACAGCATTCAGCTGGGTATTAAATGTAAATTAAATACAAAGAGAGCAAAATATCCCTCCAAAGAAAATCAACATCACGTCCCGTATTAAAAATATTGTGTGGCTGCATTGCATTGTGGTCTATTGAGTCTAATTTAACTGGAAAAAGGAGAAATCTGTGTACTAACCTGTGCCAAACAGGACATGGCTTGTTGAGCTACAAAAGCCTGAAGGAAATTAATTAAGCAATTTGTTGCTGATCGCTCTCTGAAAGGTAAGAATACTATTTCTGTGGGGAACTAAGTGGTTGTAATGTTTCCGGCCATTTATCAGTTTTAATGGGTCATTAAAGGAGAAGGAACCAGCAGAGTGCACTCAGCCTTCCCACATGAACAGGACCACGATCATTGGGTTTTGCCATATTCGGATAATCATTTGCAAAGCTGCTCATGTCTCTGAAATCAATATCTCTTCATGTGTTATTTACACGCTTTTCATCCCCAAAAAAAGTTGCTTTGATTTCTCGGGTTTCCAAAAATCCTGGTAATATAAGAATATTAGTTGGTTTTTCATAAAGATATGAACGAAATGAGCAGTAAAATCCATGGCTTGTGACTGAACAGAAGGATGGACCTCATCATTAGATTTAAAATATATGTTTGATACCCAAATTCTTATGATTTTTCGGTAAGTAAAAATAAGACATAGTTAAAACTGAATATTAAACACCTGAACTAAAGTTGCATACTATTGGGTCCAGTGTATTCAACCCTCATCACTTTTTGTTATATCTCACAGGTGCTTTATTCCATCATTCCAATTTTTCATGATGTTGTCAATCAATTTGTTCCTAATGACTTCATGTCATTGTTTTTATGTTTCTGTAATTAAATACCAATGTATTGAGGCCCTGGAGGATCCCAGTCAAAAGCATCCAATTATGCAGTTTTAATTGATAAAATAGATTAAATAGTATCACACACTATGGGGGGGGGGGGGTAGGGGACACTGTCAATCATTGTGAAGGCACAGATGCAGCTGACACAGATTTCCTCATGTGCTCTGTCTACTTTCGTTTTACACAACATGCAAATTAACTTGTCAAAAATCATAATAATCTCTTTTTTTTTTTCTTCAGATGACATTGATTACATAACTAACTGGTTCTTGCAATGGGACAGGTTGTTTTCATACACTGTTTGTAGCTATACCGACGAACAAGTAATGTACTGTAATTCGTATATATCCCACAAAACCAATTTGTATGTAATTCACGTAATTGGTAACCAGGAAGTATAAAGAGTGACAAACGCTGCAAAGGGAGGAGGTTGGGGTGGATGGCTTTACACCACTTCCGATGTTATTTTAACCCAAACCACAATCTTTTCCTAAACCTAACTAAGTAGTTTTGATGTCTAAACCCTCCCCCCCCCTCTCCCCCCCCCCCCCCCCCCCCCCCACACTTCCGGCACCCTTGCTCGGACCACACCCACCTTCAAACTTGGCCATCATTTTGGTGTCGACTTCATATCTGTTTCAAGTTTTATGACTGCATCTTGCACAATTGCAACGCTATCATGGTCACAAAAATCTGTCCACACACACAGAAATACAGACTCACAAGGTGAAAACGATACAAAGTTAACATTTTGCTTTTTGCTGTCAAAGTTAACGCAATACTAATGCGTTAACACAAATTTGTTTTAACGCCACTAATTTCTTTAACGCATTAACATAACTTGCGAAAATCCAACAGGCCGCCATTGGGCCCGGCCACTATTAGATATTTTGGAGGTTGTACCGCGCTCAGTTTTAAAGCTAGAGTGAAGATACTGGCATCAGAAACTAGAAGATGTAAGGAATCCATTGGTACCAACCATGTCATACTAGCTTGTCGTGAAGGAGGCTAAATAACGCTCCAAACTTGCGCAAAATTTTGGCGAGGAAAAATTGCCATGGCCATTTTCAAAGGGGTCCATTGACCTCTGACCTCAAGAAATGTGAATGAAAAAATGGCTTCTATGGGTACCCACAAGTCTCCCCTTTACAGACACTGAGAGCTGTTGTTGCCTGTTGGGCTTGAGTTTGCCATGTTATGATTTGAGCATATTTTTTATGCTAAATGCAGTACCTGTGAGGTTTTTCTGGACAATATTTGTCATTGTTTTGTGTCGTTATGTAATTTCCAATAATAAATATATACATACATTTGCATAAAGCAGCATATTTTCCCACTCCCATGTTGATAAGAGTATTAACTACCTGAAAAAATCTCCCTTTTAGGTACATTTCGAACAGGTTATGCGATAAACCGCAATTAAATATTTGAATCGATTGACAGACATAATTTTGCTATGATGGTTGCTTCTTGCAGTAGCTTATTCTTGGGTTCCCTAGGGTCCCCAGTCTGTAGTCCTTCTATGTGAACTCCGTTGGTAAGATGAGGGTTCGTTTTGTAAGGAAAAGGCACACTCAGAATTCCACTGCAGTGCTCCTTTTCTACTTGCCTTAGATCACCTGTACAGGGATCTGACTCGGGCGCTCGGAAACAAAAAACAGGATTACAAATTATTAAGGTCCAGATTTGAAACACTACTAGAAAGAGGTATAGCATCCATTGCTTCGACATGTCTCTGCTAGCCGGAGCAGCTGCCATTATTTACTCTGCTGCTCTGTGTTCCGTTGATAGAAAATAGATGAGGTGCTAATTGATGCGTGCCACCAGTAGTTCTCCATCCTGTGTAAGACACGGGCTTTGCTACAGAGGCCCCTTTGTCCTCAGCTTCTCCGTATTGATTTCCTGGCATATGCTTGGTTTTCTTGAATGGTACAATTTGTAAGATCCAGAATGTTTGGACAGCTTAGCCGCTTCATATAGACACACAGAAGTCTGTAGGAAAAAACACGCGGCTTCGCTTTGCCAGAAAGGAGTCGGGCTAAATGGTTTTTTTTGTGCTTCTTTCTCAGCTGGATGGTCTTTAAACTAGCTTCCCCAGGAGATTTACATTTTAGGATACCAGTGGTTTTGATGACTACCTGAGGGAAACACTGTTTAAACATGTAATAGAAGCTCTATCCAAACCACACTTCCTTCGAGCAGAAACAGTACAAGCTCGAGTCATTGTGCAGCGCTAGAATTTTTTCCTTCTCACTTAGTCACAAAGCTTTCAAGTGGATATCAGACTGTGCATAATGTCTCGGAATATTTATGCATGCATGTGAATATGAGATAGCCTGGGATTTCAGTGCATTTAAGTGCATTTAGGCACATTTAAGCGGTCCAGACCCGCTTCGCTCCCAAAAGGGTTCAGTCTCAGACTATGTTCGCAGGCAGCCAATTACACAGCAAGTCTAAAAGGCAGGTAATATCCTGTGAAAGCATCCAGTAATCTCAAACACACACACACTAATTTGATGCTGTTACATTAATTCTGTGGATCTGCATTCTGGCGTAAACTAATCACAGGAGAAGAGCTTCTCAGTCTCAGAGAGCCTCAGGCTTCTGTCACATTTGTAGTTAGAAATCCACAAACAGTAGACTGCAGTCAGTGCTTTTATTGCTGCAAGAGTTTCACCTAAACAACAGATACATTAGAGGAATTAAGTAATTATCGATCCTCGCTGCTGACCAGCACAAACTGCAGCAATGCTGGTCCAACTGAGGAACCGGATCTTTTAAGAAATTAGTTTGTATTTGAAATAGTGCTCAAACAATGTGATTAATCGATTAGTTGATTGACAGAAAAACTAATTTATCAAGAAAAATTTTTTACGAGTTCCAACTTTTTTAGATGCCGCTTTTAACTGCTTTATATATTATTGATTGAATACCTTTGGATTTTGAATTGTCAGTTGAATTAAAAAAGGCTATTTGTCACATTTGTCTCTGCTGTTTTTGACAATTTTATTGGCCTAACAATATAATCAACTCATCCCAACTCGTCACATACTGCCGCTTTGTCGCGCCCCTTGGCGTCACTTTAGGTTAAGGCCACAAAACCACTTTGTTAGGTTTAGGCTGGGCTGTAGCACTTGACCGGTCTCCGTCTCGAATCCGGACTTGAGTCCACTTTTTTGAAGTCTTGCACTTGTCTTGGACTCTTGCCTTGTTGGACTCTGACTTGTCTTGGTCTCGGGCTCGGCTTTCTATTGAAATCTGGTCGAGTTGTTCCTGGCTGCTGATATGAGATCATTTAAAATTTAAACTTTATCAGTTGATGGTTGCTTTAGGAGCTGCTGCAGCACACCTACTACCTCGTCCATGCTATTTGCATCTATAATATTCTCAATAAATACATTTAAAATGAAAATTTAATGAAAATGCCCTTGCTTGTGGGCATGTTGAGGGTGGTCCCCGGGGTAGAAACGTCAGTAGCACATATCGGATCAAATTCAAGGTTTATGAATGTAACGTTAGACTGTAATGGTCCTTGAACCTAAATGCTATGCATTGATTAGTTTGATGTTAGAAGGTAGATCAATATTGTTTATAGATTATTGCTGTCCATCCTAACTCATTAATCACTATATTAGCATCGGAAAGCTAAAACATGATTTCTCAGAAGCAATAACATAAACCTACAGTATTGTGACATTATGTGGGAGAGTCTTGTATTCATATGTGCAGTAACATTGAGGATATTGCTTAAACAAGAATGGCAGCTCTACAAAAATATGATCCAACAAATATCTTATTTCTGACAGATATCCAAACCTTTGTGAAAACAGGGCAAACAGAAACATTCTAGTGAAGAGGTAACCTATGAAGTAATCATCTTGCAAAAAATTGTAAAATGCTAAAACTGATTTGTTTTTTGTTTACTGGCTAGGGAACAAGGCTTTTAAGCTTGTTGGAGTGAAATGTGTTGTGTAGAGCCATGGCTGGATTAACCTGTTGGGGGACCCCGGGGTGAACATGTTTTGTCAGGCTCTTATTAATCTCCCCCGTCCCAATCAAGTACACCTGATGGAGTACTAAATGGTCTTTGTTTTTCTGTGAGTCAATCAGCTTGAGGCAATATGATTCAACACAACAAAGAAAGGGCCACGATATTAGGTAGGACCCACTTTAGTTTGGTTGGTGGAAACCCCAGCGAGGATAGATTAGGAGTTTTTCTTTAAAGGGGAACTTTTCAAAATTCATACATGTTATTCCTATGGTCTAAGACAGTCCAAAAAATATTAGCAAACATGAGCAACTCTCTCCTAAATAAAAAAACCAGAGTGCTAAAACTCAAACTTGTGATGTCATCAAGTATTAAATGTGGAACTGCTCTATAGACAATTGTTACAACCCAAAGATCCCATTTATCTCATGCTGGAACATGCTGGATTTTCTTCTCTCTCTGCTGCGTGTGTGTGTGTGTGATGAGTTGCAGGTGAGCTTGGTTGATTGTCTGAGTGGTTGATTGATTGTGCGGGAGTTTGTAGGTGGTTCCATGGAGCTGATTGGTGAAGCCTTCAAGCAAGTGGTTTAAAAGGCCGACTTCCCTCAGCCGCTGTGGGCTCTCCTCTTTCCACTTACAGCCAGACTGTCAACAAGAACGCACCATATGGAATGTACTGAAATTTAACGATACAAATTTATCAATATAACAGCCCAGATTTGGTAGGGTGCTGGATTGCATTTTTGTTTAACCCTTTTTGCTCCTGTTTTTGTTCAGGAGTTAGGTTAGTAATTAGGGCCAGAGCTTGGCACAACCATTAAAAATGTTAAAATGTGTTATCCGATATGGTTGTTGTGCTTGGGCGTGGCACGGTGGCTCAATACAGCCCTCTACAAAATTTCCACGAAGCAGCCCTCGCAGTACGTTTCACCTAGATATACGAAATTTGGTAGGCACATGCATCATATGTAGATGTAAAAAAAGTCTCTTGGCTGGTTGCCTTTAGCTGCAGTTGATGGTGTGGTGGTGATATCAGGCAGGATGGATGTCCTGTTTCTTCTGATAAAAACACTCAAGATAAAGCTAAAAGGGTGGTTCCAAGAGTCTTTATGATTAAAAGTCCTTTTAGAGTGTCCAAAAAAGGCTCTTCAAATGGTTGAAAAGATGGTCCTCATGGGCAGAGCAACTCCACAATGATTAAAAATGCACTTTATTTAATATTAGGTTTAAAAAAACAAGTTAAGAACAAATTAAAAGTTAACCCAAAGTTGCTTCCTCAGAGGAAAAAGGGAGAGTGTAACAGCCCCCTACAAAATTTCAATGAAGCAGCCCTCGCAGTAGGTTTCACCTAGATATACAAAATTTGGTAGGCACATGCATCATATGTAGACGTAAAAAAAAGTGTCTTGGGGCCATGCTCTAAACCCACCAGGTAGTCGGCCATTTTTAATTTTCTGTGAATTTTTCTTGAATTTTTGGCCATTTCCAGGCTCTGTACTTTAACAAACAACCTCCTACAGATTTAACACAATTTACTTCAAATTTGGTCAGTACATTCTAAAGACCTTTGCAATGAAATGTTGTTAAAAGTTTGAGCTTTCAAAAAACGGCGTTGCCATGGCATGGCGGAGAATTTACATGATTCACCATTAAACAACAAAGTGCTGTAACTCGACTTTACTTGGTCCAATCTGCCTCAACTTGACCTACTTCATAGCAGTCCAGGCTTGAGGACATCTACATGACAAAATTGACTCATAGTCATATCGCCACCTACTGGCAACAGGAAGTCAGAGTTATGTGACAAACATCATCCGATTTACCTTAAATTTATATCGTATGGTCTCCACATGATATAGAGCAACATAATGCATGTTTAGTGTGTGTTCTCTAGCACCACATAGTGGACACAGGAAGTGGTGAAAAGATTGCAATACGTAATTTCCTGTGCCACTCAATCCACGAAGAAAATAACGTTCACTTGTGTCACGAAAATGCACATTTGCTTCCACCGGTGTCCCACCAGTAACCCCGACTTGCGCGAAGGTGTGAGGGCCCGATCGTTGCTGCTTGCAGCTTTAATTTTTCTTTTGTTTCCTTTCTTTTCGAGTAGTTAAGTTTAGGTTGTTTAGCTTCCTTTTGTTTATTGTTTTGCTGCAAGCCTACCCTGAAGATACATGTACTAAATCAACCTTTAAAAGCGCTGCAAATTCCTTGTTGCTGGTGGTTCTTGAGAGCTTGGAAGAGGGGAGCCTCATTTTCATGTTGCGCCAGGGTTTCCCCTAGGCCGGGTTGTAACACAATGAACTGGGAAAGATGTTCTAGATGACACTGAGATCACCCAGGGGAATGATCTGAGTTTATGGGTACATTTTATGCTTCACAATTGAGAACAACAGAATAAAGCTCATTTGGGGTATAAAACAAGAAAACAAACATTCTGTGGGTCCACAAAATCAGCCTCCCATTCATTGTCTATGGAGCAGCTCCACACTTTATACCCAGTGACATCACAAGTTTGAGTTTTAGCACTATAGTTTTTGGATTTGGGAGAGAGTTGTTCATGTTTACTTATATTTTGTTGACTGTTTTAGACCATAGGAATAACATGTATGAATTATGAAAATGGGTGTAGTTCCCCTTTAAACTTTCTTTTTTTTCCTACCCAGATACCTGACTTACTGTGAATGTGAACTTTTATATTGTGCAGCTCACAAACAGGACCCTTGAGCTATAGCTGATTCACTCTTTCAACAGTATGTAAGCCGACCTGATGCTCATGCTGTCTATTGACCCACTAAATGCTAATGTTGTCCATTCTGAGCGTGGCGCCAGACTCCGTCAGCAAGGGTTGATGAGCACGACTCTTTCTCCCCTTTCCCTTCCAATGTCACCTTGGCTGTCACACCGACTTGAATTCGCCCAGAGCCCGAGTGAATTCTCGGGAGTGACGGTGGAGATTGCTAATCCGTCAGAATGATTTGGTGACAGGCGAAAGTGCTAATCCTCCCATGTTATTCAGTGCCAGTGAGGACTGCCTAATCCCTCGCTGAGGGTCTGATGTAAAAAGAGATGACGCCAACTAAACGGCTCTCTAGGAAAAAAATGATGGGAGAAAGTTCACGCTTCCAATACACACTGATATTAACACCGCCAATATTTACTGCTGCTCTGTGTATTTTTGTAGTAAATATCTTTTGATTCCAAGCCAAAAGCGCATTTAATGTGATGGACAGCAGAGTGAAAAGACATTTTGTTCCGAATAGAAATCATGATGGGGAATTCTGTGCAATTTAAAAACCTTTTTTTTTAAAGTTGAACCTGTTTCAGGGTTAATTTTTTGTATCTTTTCAGTGGAGAAACTGAATATGATATCAAGCATAACATTCAAATATCATTAATATTGGATAATAAGATGTTTCTCTCACTAAATGTTTGGTTGGTGTGTGTAATTTAAAAGTGTAGCTACTGAAAGAAGCTTATTTCTCTCATCCGGCTTCCTGAATACAACCTGATTTGAAGCCAGCGAGAACATGTTGTGGCTCTGGCACAAAACGTCCGCACGAGTTCGAACATCTGTCTGAAAAACTTGCTGCTCCCTAGATCCACCCAGCATTCAGGCTTTGGTCTTGTTATTAATAATTGGTAAGAGGCAAAAATTACTTCCTAGAAATGTGGAGCTGAATACAGAGAAAATATTATAGGTCCCATGCTGACACAGTTTGTAAGTGGGGGAGACTTTCCAGGGAATGAGAGGAGTGTAAGTTCTAAGAGAAAAGAAATTGGGAATGAGAGCATATCATGAACGCAAATCCCTTGGCAGCTAATAGGAAGTGAGTGACTTTTAAAGCTGGTATTAATTATAGAGCTGTCAGGAGCATCTTGCTTTAGTTTCCGATACTTAATTTCTACAATAAGTTGATATAATTTATTTTTAAGAGGAAATGATGGAAATGAGCAGTGACCCAGCGGTAGTGTGCAAAAAATAGAAGCATTATGTCCCCAAGCACTGCAAATGAATTGGAAACTTGTATTCAAACTGCATGACTTATTCGCTTAATTATTAGCACTCGGATGCAACTACAGTATTGTTGACTGGGCCTCTCGTTCACGGAGATGAATCATCGTTTCTGACCGAACGAGAGGCCTGAAGCTCGGAGGGAATGAGACAGAGAGATATGACATAAAGGTCTAAAAATGATCTTTTGATTGTAGAGCATGCTTGCAGACAAATGGACAAAGTTAAAGGAATGATCTGGCATTTTAAGGAAATACGCTTATTCATTTGCTTGCCAAGAGTTGATAGATGAGAAGATCACTCTGTCTGAAATAATTATCAAAAAATGTAATTCAGGTGTTTATTGAACATTTAGACAGATTTTAAAATATATATATATATATATATAATGGAAATTTAATTTGCATATATCTTTTTCTGTTTGTATCACAGAGTATACTTTTATGATAAATTATTTATCTCAATGGTTTTTGTTGTCAACAAAAATATGTTTTCATTATATTTATGTATTTAGTTTTGTTTTTACTAATATTTTACATATATACAATATTATTTATGTATAAACTATTATATTCATATTACATTATACAGTTTAAAACACGTATAACGTACATATTGATTGATAACATATAACATCATATACATATTTATGTTGTATTTAATTATTTTATTTATTTCTTGATATTTTATTAGTCCAGTATATTACTATTTAATATACTATTATATCTATCACTATCTCACTATCCTCGGGAATATCCACTATTGGATGAAATCATTCTTTGCACAAATATTACTAATTACTTATGCATATAAAACATTTATGTACATGGACTAAGGGTATTGCATCTAATTTTTATTTCTCACTCTCCTCTACTTATTGCAACATTTAAAACCATGAAAACATGAAATGCAATACAGTACATTGATAAATAGCTACCTATAGTATCATATTTGATACACTCATTTAAAAACCTTACCACAAATTCCTCAATATTAGCAAAATCATTAGCTTGATCAGTCATGTGAGTCACTATCCAACAAGTCATCTTGAATTTGTTAAATAGGGCCGTCTTCTTCCAGCATTACATTGCTAGAGGGCATTAAACGTGACAGATGGTATACAATAGGTTTGTCAGGCAATTATTGATTTTGTTCACAATGCAGAGGTCTCAGAAACTTGTGTATATCAAATATGATACAAATGGTGGGTTGAATATAAAGCGACAGCCAGCAGCTGGTAAGCTTAGCTTAAACCCTGACAACAGGGGGAAACGGCGAGCTTGAGTCTGTCCAAGGTAACAAAATCCGCTTACCAGCACCCCTAGAGCTCACTAATTAACACGTTATATCTCTTTTGTTTAATCCGTACAAAATTGAAGCGTAAAAACAACAAAATGTGGTTAAATGGGGGGGGGGGATTATGTGTGGGACTATTTCTTGGCCGGGAGCAGTGACTTGCTGGAGTCTCCGCTGACAACAAGACTTCAGGAATCACTAAACAAAATAATCTGGCACATAATCTTCCATAATTAATTCAAGCAAACACAATATGACGCGTTAATGTCTAATCGTCTCTGCATGGCTCCAGCTTCACTTTGAATGGACAGATATAAGACGTTCTCATCTAAAGTGCCGATCACATCAAGACGCGTCGCTATAGGCGCAGCCGCTTCCAAAAGAGCAAAACAGCTGATGCGCCTGTGGTGACCAGACGTCCCGGTTTCAAGCTGGATGTCCCGACTCCCGACAAATATCTGTAAAAAACATTCAATGTCCCGGTTTTCAACAGTCACTAAAAAAAATTCCCGGTTTACACTACAATTAAAATAGTAACAATATTATACTTACATGGACGTTTATCATGTTCCACTCATTAATTAATTTGTGCATATGAGATAAGTATATTGAGAGCCTTTGGACATGGAGAACTGGCATTGTACCAAAACCTGCATACAGCGAGCGAGATGTGTTGCTTCCTGTATTCATGTCGTAATGCTATGATGGATTAAACTTGATTCTTTTCAATATACCATCTGTACTATAAAAGTGAATTTAAAAAAAAAGGCTATGGCATCATATCTGCTTTATCTCTCCCAATAATTGAATCCTGCTGTTTATATTGGCTCTTATCAAGGCATCAGTTCCCATGAACACAACACAGACACAAGACGTAGGAAGTCATTTATGCTTCTCTTCTTAAAGTAAATAAAAATGCCTTATTTATGAGGTCCCCGGCCGTTTTCAAATGAGAGCACTTTCCATTGTTCCTCATTTCCTCTGAAATGGAGAGACGCGCCTGTTGAATCTTAAAATCAAGGACGGACTTTAATCAATACTCGGGGATTGATGTGCGCACCATATAATTGCAACAGGCCCCTACTCGGACAGTACAAATGCCTCCCCTGAGTTTTGTGGCGAACATAAAAATGTCTACAACAAGAGACCGTCATCAACAAGCTGCTTTTCCCCTTTTATTTTTGAATAGATGTAAGTTAACACTTGACCTTTCGGGTTGGCGACGCCTCTCTGCTGTTGTGGTTTGGCGTCATCTGGAATCGAAAGAGACAGAGATTTGAATGGAGCCACGGGAGTTTGTTCACCTACTGGGAAAGAAAATCATGTTACATTGTGTGTGGATTTAAGTAAAAACCCTGTTTGTGGGCTATTTTTATTATGGTTGTTAGGATTTCACACAAGCTCAACTAAAGATAATCCCAACCCCTATACCCCAGCTGCAGTGAGCCTTGGACGGCACTCCTACAAAAACTGCTGAAACTCTGAACTGAACGATAATGCAGTTTTGAAACTCATTACATGGAACTTGTTTGCAGAAGATAACATTATTAGAATGGGTGCGAGGGACAAAAAAAACTGCTGTAATATGCAAAGACAAATCTCATTTTGGTGAATGGGGACGAGGGCCTGTGAATCAGTGGTGGTACACATATACCATGAAAAATGGATGAGCTCTACCTCCCGAGACTAAAATTAGACAGGAACCTAATATGGTGAGTGTCCTTCAAGTAACACTTTGATTTATAAGCAACAACAAGACACACGGGGTGAGAGAAAAAAAATCTGCTACTCCACAAAAGACTTGCCAAGATAGGTAGAGAAGCGTAATGCCGGTCGACACGCCGTGGAAAATCTGATTATTCCTTTTGGAGGATACCTAAGCAGCCATTGAAATGAAGCAATGACGTCTTTTTCGAGCAATCATTTCCCACAATGTGATTATTGTGTGACTGTCCTTGAGTGACAACGGCGCTGAGGTAGAATATAAAATGGCACGAAGGATAAATGTACGACGCAGTATGAATATTGATACACAATTTTCTGTACTGTTAGCCACAGATTTCAGTGTGTTGCATGTTGATGTTTTGGGGTAATACATTTCAAGTGGACTAATTTGGCAAGCAGCTAATAGATGTGTTACTTAACTAGTTCATTAATTAATGAGGAAAGACCTTAATTAATGGACTTTTTTTTGGGTCCTTTAGCTTCTGGAAGAAGCAATTGTAGCTACAGCCAGTAATTAATTACTTACAAACATTTAAAAAGTGCAGGCTTAATGGCTTATTAATTTATCAATTAAAGCTCTTTTATTCATGTATTACTGTTAGTCGTTCAAAAACTACCCTGAACCTTCTCTAAAGTTTTTGTTGTGTCTGAAAGCAGAAAGTAATTGCTTTTTTTCATCCAAACCTACAGAAGGTGTCCGTTGCATACATTTTTGTATGGTTTAATAGACTTGACAAGATTGTTAAAGGTAGCCTATACGATATTCAGAGCATTAATATAACAGCAAACAACTATTTTCTATGTAAAGATATAGTGGAGTAATGTCTACCTGAGCAGAGACTGAAGTCACTCTCCCACTGTTTGTGTGTTATAATCCAAGCTTCTCTGTGCTTTGTTGACATAGCCGGGCCGGTTTGACACGCTATTAGTGCATTTGGGCTAACGGTCGCCGCTCTGCACTGCTCTTATATGGCGGTTACAGCTGAAAACGCCGTCCCGACCGACGGCACCATTGCGAAAACGTAGCACCCACCCTCTAGTTTCCCCCCACAGGTAAACACTGTTAGCGCTGTTAGCGGTGTTGCCGCTGTTTTCACTGTTAGCACTGTTAGCGCTGTTAGCGCTTTTAGCTGCGAGCCGCCTGGCTCGGCCTTCACTACGTTGAGAGCTGTGTAGAGACAATAGGAATGCTCGCATTTAGCACCTTTTAAAGGGGAACTGTGCCTGTTTTCAAAATTCATACATGTTATTCCCATGGTCTAAGACATTCCAAAAAATATTAATAAACATGAACAACTCTCTCCCAAATCCAAAAACCAGAGTGCTAAAACTCTAACGTGTGATGTCATAGGGTATAAAGTGTGGAGCTGCTCCATAGACAATGAATTGGGAGAGATGTTACAGATGACACTGAGAGCACCCAGGGGAATGTTCTGAGTATATGGGAACATTTTCTGTTTCACAACTGACAACACTACAACAGAAAAAGCTCATTTGGGTATGAAAAAGAAAACAAACATTCTGTGGGTGCACAAAATCAGTCTCCCATTCATTGTCTATGGAGCAGCTCCATACTATACTTTATGACAGGGGGCAATTTTAGGATCAGACTTTTAGGTCATTTTCCCCCAATTAGAATGTGCCCTACAGTCATTGTTGTAGATGTTGTTTCAACATTGGGGGGGGAGGCCCATGGAGACATATTAAGTGGGGGATCTGGGGGTCCTCCTCCAGGAATATTTGAGTGTCAAACACTTAATTTCCTGCATTCTGGCTAATTTTTATGCACCCATTTCTGCCTTTTCTGCATCAAGTAATGTTGGAAATGTCTTTATTTATGTAAAGGAAAACACAAAATTCAGGCACCAGGTGACAATTCAAAAATCTTAACAAAAATATGATGGAATAATGCAGTAAGGCTCTGTAGGGCTTTTTAGGTCATTTTATACAGTTGACGTCAAGTTCTACGATATGAATATGACATGGCTACTATGGGGACTAACATCATCACAAATTGAATCCACATGAGTCTCAGCTTTCTAGCGATACCCAATTTATGCAATTCCAAGACTGTTTAGGGACCCCAGTATGCAGAAGTATTCAAATACACCATGTTAAAATAAGCGAAAATAACACATTTATACTGCATGCAAACAACTGCATGACTTTGCTCCAACTGCATGTGATTATCATAAAGTGTGCATTGTCTGTAAAGGGGAGACTCGTGGGTACCCATAGAACCCATTTTTATTCACATATCTTGAGGTCAGAGGTCAAGGGACCCCTTTGAAAAGTGCCATGCCAGTTTTTCCTCGCCAAAATTTAGCCTAACTTTGGAGCGTTATTTAACCTCCTTCTCGATAAGCTAACATGGCATGGATTCCTTAGGTTTTCTAGTTTCATATCATTACAATATATCTTCACTCTAGCATTAATACTGAGTTTGCTACAGACTCTTAAAGACAATAATTTCGACGTCTCAGAGGGTTTGATAATTTGTTTTTAGGTGTACTGAGATGAAATTTAGATGTGCTTGAGCACCCCTAATAAGAGTCTAAAATTGCCCTGTTTGATGACATCACAAGTTTGACACGTACTTTTCTCTGGCTTTGAGAGAGAGAATATAATAACAATGTTAGTTTACGTGGTGCTACGAGATAATTTGGAGATAATTCGTACTTGGTGCATGTTTTCTGCTCTCTAAAAGGCTGCATCAGCGATGGATTTCAAAACATATTTTGCTGTTGAAGCCCTAATCACCAGCGTGAGCATAAAATGACAAGACATTCATCTTAATTGATTATTTTGGCCACTTGAGGTATGTGCGACATAAACATTAATTGGTAGTCGTGATTGCATCTACCTGAAAGTCCAATAATCACTCTCCTTTTTACTTTGTTTTTATGTCCACCAAGTCCTGAGGGAAATATCTGGCTCTTTAGCAGTGAAATGCTTCAGTATGTTCACCAGCTTGTTGTTAACATCTTACTGTACATTTGGTGTTTTTTTGCAGAACACAGCTGCCTGCTGCATCTTAAAAGGGGACATGTCATGAAAAACTCACTTTTTTAGTGCTTGTGTACATACATTTGGGTATCTTGAGTGCCTACCAACCAACAACTGTGAAATAAGAAAACCCGAGTCAGTTTTTTGTGGACTTGATCAAAAAACATGTGATTCAACAAGCCATTCACATTTGGCTCCCCTTCCTATATTACAGGCCAGGCTGTTCTCATACACCGTTTGTGGCTTTATCTACAAAAAAATATTTGTATTATAAAGTAGTGTTATAAAAACGCCGAACATCAGACTTTTGCCCAGGAGGTCGGTGTTCGTACCTTGTGTGAAACTAGAAGTCAACGTTGATTTATTTGTCGCATAACTTCCATACTTTAAGTTACTCCACTTCCATAGTTATCTTAACCCAAACCACGATCTTTTCCTAAACCTAACTAAGTAGTTTTGTTACATAAAAGTTGTTTCCTGCTGTGAAGACGGACGTTTTATTTTGAAAAGACTGTTTGCATGTAACGAGCGGACACGTGTTGCTTCACATCCGTAAGAAAACGCACAAAAAATGGGGAATAACTTTTCATAAGATAACAAAGAGACGAAACTCTGGTGTGTTTTTGACAACAGCCATTGACGCCATTTTGGACTGAAAACGTGTGTTATATATATATATATACAATTTTATTGTTCAACACAAGCCACTTCAGTAGAATAGAAATAATTTTGTTTTACTTTTGTACGGCACTTTGTAAGCGGACGTTTTACTGGCGTCTGATAGTCACTTTCAGTACAAAATGGCGGAAATGTAGCTCTGCTGTTGGGCGCTGATGTTGCAATTGAACTAATTGACTTTCACTTCTTGGCAATATATGTTCTTTGGCATAGGTACACCATATTTTGTCTCACAAGCCAATCAGATCAGACGGGGCTTTTTCGGGAGGGGGTCTTAAAGAGACAGGCGCTAAAACGGAGCTTTTCGACAGAGGGTGAACACACGTATATTCAGACAGACAGTATGAGAAAAATACTTTGTTTTTTTAACATTAAAGCAGGTAAACATGAATACAAGTATGAACCTGAAAATAAGCATATGTCCCCTTTAAAACAACACTGATGAGAGCAGTGAAACTGATTCAAAACAGTAAAGTTGCGAGCATGAAACCAAAACAATGAACAAAAAGACACTAAAGTGCCCCCGATAGCTGTGACGAACTGCACAGTTGGGTGATAATTCTCTGTGGGTTCGTCACTATGAGTGACATCTTTCACATTATACACAGTCATTTGATCCATTGCTAATCTGACGGCATTTGATTCAGACGTGTGCCGACAGTGCCATGTTGAAAGTGTCACAGAAATGTCATGAGGTCTGAGCTAATAAGATTGCTGTCACGACCTTTACGTAAAATGTCTTGGGTGTTTATTCAGACATGAGCCCGACATTCGAAAAATTGCCATCGTATCTATGTCACGAGGAGCATATCAGGACTTGAAACTTGACTTGGACTTGCAAAAACTGATTTGTGATGAGATTTAAAAAATGTAGAAAATGTGTTGTTCTCGTATGCCTCTACAGTGACCGGATAATCCAAAAACTTGATGAATTGAAGTAAATTCATATCAAAACATCATCTTTCAAACTCTCACACACTTTAATAGGCTACTCTAGTAAACACAACTACAGGCCAAGTATTCTTTTCTGTAGGCCTACAAGGCAAGAATACTTAATTATACTTGTCTTATATCTTGATCAAAAGTTTAAGTAGGCTTATAAGCCAAATATACTTAGACTTTTCTGTATACTTGTCAGTATAGGTCAAGTATACTTAGACTTTCCTGTATACTTGCCAGTATAAGTCAGGTTTACTTAGACTTTTCTGTGTACAGTACTTGTCAGTATAGGTCAAGTATACTTAGACTTTTCTGTATACTTGTCAGTATAAGCCAAGTATACCTAGATGTTTCTGTATACTTGTCAGTATAACCCAAGTATACTTAGACTTTTCTGTGTACTTGTCAGTATAAGCCAAGTATACTTCGATTTTTCTGTATACTTGTCAGTATAAGCCAAGTATACTTAGATTTTTCCTGTATACTATACTTTAAGTATATCTCTGATTAGCATATAAAAAGTAAACTGAAAGTATACTCTCTTATTTTAAGTTCAAAAGAAGTATACTAATAGCACACTTGAATAAACTTAATTTTGGTAAGGGTGAGAGGGGCTTTCAATTTGAATTTAAAAGTGACAGAGTGTTTGAGCTCTTTGTTTCAGTTCTGGAGGCTGTAGTTTGAAGGCACTATGCCATCCCCTCCCTCCCGTCTATCAGTATGAGCAAACACTGACTAAGTATTAACTGGACTTTTCTAAATCCAGAGACTGCCGGGTAAAGCAATATCCCTTGTGAGCCTGCAGCACAGCAGACGAACAACAAGCCACATGGTGGAAGACAGGATGCACTGTTGATGGCTCAACAAGGCGCCGCTTCAGAGGAAACACGGCCAGTGGTGCAGAAAGGAGCTGCTTAATAATTGGCAGAGTTTGAATGCACAAGCACTAATTAGCCGCGAAGAACACGGTTCAACTTCCGATTTCCCAACAGCATCCTGAAAACGCCGCTGACATTTCGCACTCTGCAGGGTGGTCAGTGGGTGTGCAGAGTGCCTCAATTCCCAGAATAGAAAATGCACTCGGCTTGTTAGCATTTGTTGTGAATGCAACAGTGAATTATCATTAATCTGAGCTCGGGCTGGCAGTACAAAGCGATAGGGATTGCTTGATGCTTTTTGCACAATCCACATCTCAATTGTCTCAAAGCTTAAAAAGTCCCGTCGCTCCTCTGCTTCTCCTTACATCTTCAGCGTAATGCTATGGACAAAAGAGTAATCAAACAGGGATTTTCTTTGTTTCATCAGACAACTTGATGAATGTAACCCTCATGTTTTGTTAATTCACTGTATCTCAACAAGGTCTCCCTTTGAATCATCGTCATGTAAAACGCCGCTATCGGGTCCGTAAACACAATTTGCATGCACGTTTGTTTGAGCATCAACACGTAGACGCAGTAAAAGGATAATCGCGTTTAACTGCGTGTCCTTTCAGGTCAATTATCATGCGGAGTATGTCATGTTACGTGCTCACTCTGCTGCAACAATTGCCAACATGTGAACTCTCTCATGTGAAATAATTCCATTATTCATGCCACTATTATATCTGGGAATGAGCATAGCAGAACAGTCTTGCCTGTCTTTAATAATTCAAGGGAAAACAGCAGGATGAATGAATACTGTGCAGTTTTTTTACGACTCTGGTGATCCAAAGTGACAAATGGAAACTTAAAAGAAATGCATACGCTTTTTTTTTTTTTTTTTAAATGAGCAGATAAGTGTAAATTTGTGCATTAAACATCTTTGCAGAGGTTGTATTGAATAAGATTTATGTTGAGGGGAATAACAATGGCTTCTTTCCAAGGAGTCTGGTGCAAGATAATTGCATCCATGCAAGTGAATTCCGAGTCCCATGTTTGTAAGGCTGCGTGAAGAGGAGGAGGGAGGATTTATAGTCCACATTAACATGCACGGTCACCACAACAGCCACCCAGACCTTTTAATATGTACACCTCTAACCACACATATTGGGTGTGCTAATAACATTAAATTGCAGTATTGCAGATAGTACTTCTCACAAAGCATTGATTTAAAGCAGCAGTAGGTAGAATTGGAACAAATGTGATTAAAAAAAGTTATTTTTATAAAACTGTCACTATATCTTGACAGTAGCGCATGAGACATGTAATCTGAAAAAAAATCATGTGCCTCTGTGTCCTCCGGTGCTCCGAATGGCATCTAAAAGATTTCACAGACCGCAAGAAAACAACCAATCAGAGCCGAGCTGGAACCTTGCCGTCCCTGAGCAGCTGTCAGTCAATCGCGAACTCCGATCAAACGGTCAAACTAGGCAGCGCTGATCAAATATGAATCAATATTCTGTTACTGTAATGCCTATTTCTCACCTCAAATGTTTTCAGAAACATCTTGTAGTGTACTGTTTAGCTGTAAAATGAGAAAGTTTGTGACCCGGCAGCCATGTTGAGATCAGTTGAGGAAATATCAAGCAGCGCCCACCAGCCGGAGCAAACTTTCGAATTTTACAGCAATCAATCAATGAGCATATATTTGTAAAGCCCTTTACAGTAACCAAAAGGTACCCAAAGCACTTCACATTAACATAAAAAAATAACAGGAATAAAAAACACAACATATCATAAAATCATAAAAAGGTACCTAAAAAGCACAAGCAAATGTCACAGCGCTACTAGGTATTAAAAGCCAATCTAAATTAAAAAAAAAAAAAAAGATGTCAGAAAAAAGATGTTTCTGAAAACGTCTGAGGAGAGAAAAAGGCATTACAGTAACAGAATATTGATTCATACAGTATTTGATAAGGGCTCCCGAGTTTGACCGTTTGATCGGAGTTTGTGAGTGATTGACAGCTGCATTAACAACCAATAGGAACGCTCTCTCTCTGAAATGACCTGTGATTGGCCAAAGTCTCCTGTCACGGGCTAGATTTTTTAAAGCCTGAAAAACAGAGCCATGATTATTATGGAATTTTTGCTTAATGATGCCAAAAATATTCTGCCTACTGCAGGTTTAATGGACATCCGAAGGCAAAAAAGAGAGAAGTGTCAAGCACACATTCTGTCAATAAGAGTCATTACTAATTCATAAATAATTTTGCGGCGATCAATACTGTACTTTGGAGTCATTTTAAAAATTAATTGGTGCAGTCCAATTAAGTCCTTCTCAGTGTAAAAATGCATTCACTCTGCTCCTGTCAAAGACCGCAGATTTGGAAAGCGGTGTGATAATGAACGGGGCTTTAGCGACGCTCGTCTTGACAAATTAACATCAACATTGTGCACCGAGTGTTGCTTGAGTGTTGCGAAAGATCTCCTGAAAGAGCCGGAATCACTTTCTCCAGCTTTACTCGGTTAAATTCACATTAGAAATCACAGTCAACTCAAGCAAACAAGGGTTTTGTGTAATCTCGTAAGCGAGGCTTTCCTCATTTCTTCATGTATTTCTGCTTTATCTTATACGCCGCTCTCTTTATTCTTCCCTCTTCTCTCTCTCTCTCGCTCTCACTCTCACAGTGACTCATGCATCACCCTACAGCTCCTTTTTCGGCTGTCAGATTTTCTACAGTTTCACTGACTCTAATCCAATTCAGAACCAAATCCCAAAACGCTCAACCCTGTAGGCTGCCCTTCTCAATGACCCCCCTCACCATTACCATTTACCCAGGATTCTATGGGATGTTGTATGTTTTCCATCTTGCCCATGACACGGTTGGCTCTGAGTGTTTCTAAAAAGTATGGCGGAGCTCGAAGGGAGTCAAGAAATTGCCACTACAGAACTGTATATGTGTGCAACCTCGGTCAGCCTGGGTCAGACTATCAGAGACATAGCTGTATAGCCACTCAGAGTATAGAGTCATGTGCCAGTTATGTGCTTTAGATGACTTCAAGTTTGTAAATTATTTATTTGAACTTCCATTAATAACTTTATTATATGAAGTTGATATTGCGAACATGTTAGCAAACAGCTTATTTACTCATCCAAGAGACATGAAGCAACATTAGCATTCATTTGGAGTTGTGCTTCTGTCCACCTAGTAAATAAAAGTCAAATATTTACTCTTCTAGCTCTATTTTCTTGAGGGAAATATCTGGCTCTTTCGTAGCTATATTCTACACTATTGTTCGGGGACTGCTCCTTGTTCCGACGCCCCATTATTCCGAAACCCCAATAGTCCGAAAACTGTCCCTTTGGAACGAAAGCCCATTTGTCCGACGTTATCATGAAAACAAACATTGTTCCGAAGGCACATTGCTCCTAAAATACACACTCTCCGTGCGACAAACAGAAGCACGTGGCTAATTATTATGTAAAATGACATCATCGGACCTTCCTGATTTGTTTTCCTACTAGTGAAGGCATGACCACCACCACTCTGCATCTTGTTACTTATTGCCTTCGTTGGTTGGGTTGGTTAGGTTTAGGCATGAGGAGTTAGATTGGTAATGGGTAAGCCTATCAGGGTAAGCCATCTAGAGGCAGAGCAGGGTTGGCCTTCGCCATGGTAGGAAAACATATTGTGACAGGGAGGGTCGATGATGTAATTTAGCACAATAATTAGCCATGTGCTTCTGTTCATTGTATGGAGATTGTTTTATCGGAGCAATGGGCCTTCCAAACAATGGGTATTTGTTTTTGGGATAACGGGCTGTCGGACAAATGGGCTTTCGGTCCAATGGGACATTTTTCGTCCAACAAACACAGGGCCGCTGTTCATAAGTTTCATTTTCACTCTACGTAGAAATTTTAAGCCAAACCATGATGTTTTTTTTTCTAAACTTAAGCATCTTAATTTGGGCTACCCATTGTGTTAGAAAGTTACATCAAGGGGTGCTAATAAAGCATCAGAATGTGATGTAATGGGCCATTGAAACAATGGCATGGCTCCTTATGTTCACCAGCTAATGCAGTGCTAGGCAGGTAACAATGGTGGGTTTATCAGAAATGTAAACAGTGTTGGGACGTAAAAATCAAAACAATGAGTTGAAAGGCACTAAAATGCTCCTTAGCGCTGAGGGGAACTTCAGAGTTAAGGGATAATTATCACTATTAGAAACACATTCCACATAGTCATTTTCCTCATTGTTAATATAAAAATAATGGTGCTTTAAAAGGTCATTGTTATTATCTGCAAATGTGCTAGCTATTAGCTGTGATACTCTGATTCAATGACCACCAATCAAATAGATCACAGAGCACAGAATTTGGTATCCTTCGAATGTTACGTGAGACCACATTTCCCATGAAGCTATAGCAGCTTTCTTGTTCTTTCTCCTTACCATGTTGGAAATGATTTTTGTTTCCATCTGCCTTGCACTCCTACCACCATCTGCCATTGCCAGAGAGTCTGAAAAGCTTTAGCTCTACAGTATTTAGCTAGAAAAACAGAGACCTCGTTAAAACAAGCTACTAAATCTCCGGCTAACTCTGAACAGGTGCCACACAGCACAAAAGAAAATAGAAGCTGCAGAAGCCACCAATTTCTTTCAACAGTGACCTCACTTATTTCTTGTAATCCTACCAATGTTTGAAGAAGTGATTTTCTAAAACGCTAGCTACAGTTTAGGGATTTGCGAGCAGTTACTGCCATTGTCAAAGCACTTTTTCTTGGATATTTGTTTCTCCGTATTGTATTCTTCTTTGAAACGGCATTCTGACATATAAACTTGAAGGACCACATACTGTTATATTGTATTACATCCTGTCAAGCCTTATCAGCTGCCCATTCAGTCACTCTGTGGTGAAAGAAACATGTCTTTAAGGCAAATAACTGAAAACAAAAAAAAGCAGTTGTATGCCAGATATGGATTGGGACATCAAACAGACTTCTGGTCTTCAGCAGAATCAAAGCGTTCAGAGTGTATGCTCTTGTACAAGTGCTGAAATAGTATTTTAATCCAAGGACATGCTTACAGTCTTTGGGGAATCATCTTTATTTTATAGCCTATGTGTTTGCACTGTGAAACCTGGATCTGGACAGATTTTGAATTATTTATGTATTTACTATAAATATGTCAGATTTGTCAGGAGGATTACAGCATAGGAGCTATTTATTTATTGTTAGTATTTATTTATTGTTTCACTAATAATAAGTAGTATTGTTTGATTTATTATTCTAGATGTTTACTTTATTTAGGTTAGATTTTTTAAATATTTTTAAAAATTATTTTATTGTTTAGTATATTTAGTTTTTTGGCATAATTACTAGGGCTGTAAATCGATTATAATATTTAATTGCGATTAATTGCATGATTGTCTATAGTTAATCGTGATTAATCGCAAATGAATCACACATTTTTTATCTCTTCAAAATGTACCGCAAAGGGAGATTTGTCAAGTATTTAATACTCTTATCAACATTGGAGTGGACAAATATGCTGCAACAACAGCTGTCAGTGTGTCAGTGTGCTGACTTGACTATGATGTTCCCCAAACTGCATGTGATTATCATAAAGTGGGCATGTCTGTAAAGGGGAGACTCGTGGGTACCCATAGAACCCATTTATATTCACATATGCTGAGGTCAAAGGTCAATGGACCCCTTTGAAAACGGCCATGTCAGCTTTTCCTCGCCAAAATGTAGCTCGTTTGGAGCGTTATTTAGCCTCCTTCACGACAAGCTAGTATTGTATCCAAGTGGCCAAATGGAGAGTCCGCCTGGTCCTATCCTTACTAAAACCTTTGTAGAATCTATGTGCTTTGTGTTATTTATACCTGCTTTGGCAAAGTTTTAGTCAAGGAGTTGCTGAGTAAATTCAGTGGCATCTCTGTGCATGCCATTATTGCTATAATGGTGGTATCCACTGTCTAATCTAGAAAACATTTTAAGTGAGTGAGTGACAGCTGCCTCTGTTGAATGAACAGCCAATAAGAACGCTCTCTCTCTGAAATGACCTGTGATTGGCCAAAGTTTCCCATCAAGGGCTAGATTTTTAAAGCCTGAAATAAAAACGTATAGTTTTTCTCTCAGAAAACTTGAATTACAATATGCTGAAAGGTTATCATGGAATTTTTGCCCAATGATGCCAAAAACGTTCTGCCTACTGCAGGTTTAAACAAGTGCTGAAATAGTATTTTAATCCAAGGACGTGTTTACAGTCTTTGGAGACTCATCTTTATTTCAGTGTCTGCACTGGATCTGGACAGATTTTGATTTATTTATGTATCTACTGTAAATGTGTCAGACTTGTTAGTCTCTGTAAAATCCAATATATTTACATTAAAGACATTCTTTTTTTAGTGGCCTATCAGAGGAGCAGCACTTTCATTCTTAACTCCAGAGAAAGCAAAAACAAGGTCCAGCATAACAAATTCATCATGTGCTGTTTTTTTCCCTGATATGAGTTTAAATAACTCACAAGGCTGTGGTGTTTTCATGTGGCGCACCAACTCTCTGAGCAGAGAGACTGCCTGCTGCTTGACACACGCAACTCTCCGGCAGATCACCAGACCAGACTACTGCAGCAGCAACAGCAACAGACAACTGGACTGTAATTATTAAACAGAGAGAGCAGAGAGGAACAGAGGCTGACGGGTAAAGGCAGAAAGATAAATACACAAAGACAGAAGCGAAGCTTGTGGACGGATAATAAGGTAGACAGACAGAGATAGTTACCGGAGCACCAGATGGATGGGCAACAAGACAGGTCGACAAATAGCAAGGCGGCCAGAATGACAGATTGGAAACACCTTAAACTAGGCTCTGCTATAGCTCTGAAACTGAATTTTCCAGGAATGTATTCAATCTGTGTGCTCTCTCAATGCGAGGGAAAGAGGGTATATGAAAAAATTTCACCCTCCTTACTCTATTTCTTCCTCTTTTTTTTCATTAATGTGATTGGCAGACTACATAGAGCGGATGGGAGTAAGGGTTTGTAGTTGCTGTGGCAACGGCCTGCTCTTTGTTAAAGGCTACATTCCTGGCATCTGATGTTTCTGCGCTGCGATCGATAAAAAAGCCAGCTTGCAGGGACTGATGAACGGACTGGGGCTTTTTGCCAAACCAGGCAGGACCTGGAGGAGAGAGGAAAAAGGAGTTAGGTGGAAGATGTGTGAACGGGAGGACGGAGAGATAAAACAGCGCTAGGAAGAAAAAAGAGGAGAGGGATGGAGATGCGAGCAGTGCAGCTGCTGAGCCGGGCGGAGGGGTGAGTGCTGTGGGGAAAGAGGAAGAAGAGTGAGTGTGTGTGCTCTCTCCGGCTCCTTCTGCCTCATCTCAGCTATTTTCTGAATGTCACTCACTTTGCTATCAAAGTGTCTGTCTGTGTGCTCATCACCTGCTTACCTTGGCTGCATTTGTGCTTCGGCAGTGATTGACAGAGCAGTCAAAAGACCTTTAAAAAGGCACCTTTCATATTCCCAGCATTTTTTATTTATTTTTTTGCTTTGCCTTTATGATGTGAACTCAAATTTTCCAACGCTCACAGATGTGTCTTACACACCTAATTGACGAAGATAGCCATGAGCAGAATGCAGATAGTACTGGTAATGAGGCAATTATGGTCAGCCTCACTGTCTACATCTGTCAATTCAACAACCTGTGGCTGCTGAGAGGTGTTTTTTTTCCTGTCAAGGTCTGTGTCGAGGAGGCACGGCTCTCAGAGAGCATAATGTTGTACAGTTGAGCGATGAATCCTTCCCCCTCATTACCCTGCTGTTATCTTCTCTTCTTCCCGTAAACCCCCTCCACCCCCCAGTGTATGGCGGTGCTGGGAACTGGAGCCATGTTTCATTGAGAAATTTACAGCTTTGTACTGTTAATGAAAAATACAGTTTGAACTGGGTTTTTTTTATTAATTTCGCAGTATTTTACAGTTAATTTACTGTCTAAAGATACATTATATAGCTGTTTTTCACCTTTCTTTTACATTATCTTACTGATTTGTTTTAATGCACTATTTAAGTTGTATTTTTTTCATACATTTTAATAAACATTATTTTTTGCCTATAGATGAATAGACTTAGCAGATTACAGACATAGGAATAGTCACACTAAATACATTTAAAGGCACTTGTTAGGTCTATAGCTGGCTACAAGCACAGAATGCAACCATAACAACATGTGAGTGAAGAACAGAGCTAATTCACTGATTTTCCAATCATGTACAATGTACAAGCCTCACATGTGCAGATCAGGTCCCAGAATTAAAAAAATACTGCATGAAACTGTTACTGGTGATACTTTAGAGAGTTGATCAGCAGTAAAGTGCTGTTTTTTAAGAATGCATTATAGTTCAGTTATAAAACGGCCTATGAGGTTTTCTTTTGTATTAACAGTAAAGCACTGTTTTAGCAATAACAGGTTAATACTGTTGAAATCCTGCTGTAAATTAACAGCAATTGTTTACAGTGTACAAAGGCAAAATAATGTGGCATTTTATTGCTTGCTTTTCACATGTAAAGTGCAGTTATCCTGTTATGTAAAGCAGAAACTGCTGTATGCTTTCATGAGCTGATACTGTGTGTGCACTACAGAGACGAGCACAGCAGTGACTGCAGAGATGTTACCCCGCCATATATACTGTATAGACTGGGATTTTAGCCTGCAAGTAATGCAGCAAACATTTAAACATCAAATGGCTGTGTCATATGATAAAACTTTACTGATTGCTTCGGAAAGGCCGGGTCATTTAAGGGAATACAAGTGATGCAGCAAAAATATACAGACAAATATAGAATATAAAGAAGCAGAAGTCATTTGCAGTAATAAGCAGTAAACAGGGGGAGAAAAAAAAGAGCAATAAAGCAAATAGAAACTGTTGAAGCAATTATGTAAATGTATGCATCTGTTATTTTTCACAGTTCTTGTGCTCATTGCTTGCTTTTTTTATTGATTTATTTAAAAGGAGATATATGCATTCTCTGCATAAAGATGATGTACGGTTTAAACACAAGATGTTAGTGATACATATAGAAACTCTGTGCATTCAATGTAAGAACCACTGAGATGACTCCTTAATAAGTAATCAACATACTGAGTCTTGTATATAGATGGGTGTTTCTGCAAAATTTGCAGTGCAATGCTTGATAAATATATACACAGTGTTATTAACCATCTTGACATAAAATAAATATTACCAAATAATGTGATTTAATTTACTTTATGAAGCATGTTATGGCTCCAAACACCACTTTTCTTCATGTCTCTCAACTGTGGTCTCAATGTTGAGATACATAAAATGAGCTAATTCAATTATAATATTACATTATTTCAAATGGAATTGTTTCATATACATATTACTTGACACCAAATTATAATTTTTTACAAATCATTTATATCCTTTTTTTATCAAAATGCACCTGTCCCACACTTCTGAGTCCTTACGGTAAGGACCATAACGACTATATGTAATTGTGTGTATCTGTTTATATGTATTACATACTGTGATGGTTCAAATTCAAATTCATAGAGTTTGATTTTTTTATTTTTTTTATTTGGTAGTCAAAACTGACCCTAGTTGCAGAAACACCCATATATATTTGTTGCTGAGGTTATGTGCACTTAGCACACGCTGCTCTAAACTCACTTATAGGAGCAAACATAAGCTCCCATTTCATTTCCTGTTTAGTTTGTATCTTAGTTTGAACCCTTGCCACATAGTCCATTCACCACCCCACCCCCTCAGACACACATACAAACCATTAGCGGTGATGCAAACATCACAGTCGCACACATGCAGCAGCACTAAATCCACATGGGCATTTAGCCTCGCTGCACTCTAACGAGGGTCATTTCTCGCCATCGGGCTGAAACATCTTCTCTTCTCGTGAAACATCCCCAGTTAGCCTGCAACCTTTTCTGCTAACACAGTTGATGAACGTTCACATTTTTCTGCAGCTGATATTTCTCTTGCTGTGTCTTTGCCCCGCTGTGAGTTTAATTCCGTTACATCCACCTTGCCAGGAAAAAGGGACAGTTCATTAAGGGAGAAAAGACATGGCAGTTTAAAGAGACGTAAAGTGTAAAAGGTTGAAATGTAAAATAGGCGGGGGTTGTGGGGGTAAAGAGGTGAAGGCAGTTAAGAGTGTGGAGTATTCTAACACATTTCTTGTATTGTGTCTTGCAGGGCTTGTTCGTGATGGTGCTCTGTATGGACGAGAAGCTGTGCCATGACAAAGGGCAACGTGGGTAAAAGAGACATGCGACACCCGACCCTGAACCACTGCCACCTCTTCCTGGGCGGGGCCTTGCTGCTTCTCCTGGCCAGCCCAGCTCTGAGCTGCCCCGCCCGATGCGAGTGCTCTGCCCAAAGCAAGTCGGTTAGTTGCCACCGTAAGCGCCTGTCCACCATCCCCGAAGGCATCCCCATCGAGACGCGCGTCCTGGACCTCAGCAAGAACAAGCTACGCATCATCACGCCGGACAACTTCTCTTCGTTCCAGCAGCTGGAGGACCTGGACCTCAGCGACAACCTCATCAGCGTGGTCGAGCCCGGCTCGTTTCGCTTCCAGCTCGCTCTGCGCTCGCTCAACTTTCGCAGTAACTTGCTTCAGCTGGTTCCTGCCGGCGTGCTCTCGGGCTTGACCAACCTCACCCGCCTCGACCTCAGCCACAACCGACTGGTGGTTCTCCTGGATCATGCCTTCCAAGATCTGCGCCACCTCACGTCCCTAGAAGTGGGTGACAACGAGCTGGTTTTCGTCTCTCAGCGGGCCTTCACGGGATTACTCGGACTCCAAAGTCTGACCCTGGAACGCTCCAATCTGACCGTGGTTCCTACCGATGCTCTGGCACATCTGCACAGCCTGGTCGAACTGCGCATGCGCTACTTGAGCATTAGTTATCTGAAGCCTTTCTCCTATAAAAGGTTGTCACGTCTCCGCCGACTAGAGATTGATTACTGGCCCTGGCTGGACACGCTGCCTCCCCTCTCACTGCACGGCCTCAACCTCACGACGTTGTTCATAACCAACACTAACCTGTCTGCCTTCCCCGGCGTCGCCCTGCGCAGCCTGCCCTACCTCACACATCTGAACTTGTCCTACTGCCGCATCCAGCACATCCATCAGGGAGAGCTGGGCCCACTCCCACACCTGCTGGAGCTCCACCTCCAAGGGTCTCATCTGATTACTATCGAGCCCTTTGCATTTGTGGGCCTCAAATCTTTGCAACTACTGGATGTGTCAGAGAACCGCCTGGACTCTCTGGAGAGCGGAGTGTTTGCCTCACCAGACATCCTCCAGAGGCTCTGTCTGGGTGGAAACCCATTAGTGTGCGACTGCAGATTGCTTTGGCTGCTCAATAGCCACAAGCCGCCCTCTCTGCAGATTCTGGATGTGCAGCCAGAGTGCAGCGCCCCCGAGCACCTCCTGGGGAAACCTCTCCGTGACCTCAAGGAGCCTCTGGTCTCCAGATACATGACCTGCACCAAACCACGGATTGGACCCAACACGACCCAGCTGCTGATGGCTGATGAGGGTCAGCCCGCCCGCCTGAGCTGCATGGCAGAGGGAGCGCCACGGCCCTCAGTGGTATGGATTACACCTCACAGACGCTACATCACAACCAAGAGCAGTGGCAGGGTGGAAGTCCAACCAGATGGCACCCTGGAGATCAAGGCCGCGGAGCTGCATGACAGCGGCGTGTACTTGTGTATTGCCAGCAACCCTGCTGGCAACGCTAGCCTGTCAGCCTCTTTAGCTGTGAAGAGCCTGGGCATTAGGGACAGACCTCACTATAGCAACAGGAGCTCAAACTATCTGACAGATTCTAACAACACATGGGGTAATGGGACAGTACTGTACAACATGACAGTCCCTATAGACATTAAGACTATCATTATATCTACAGCCATGGGCTGCCTGTCCTTCCTAGGTGTGGTCATCTTCTGCTTCCTGATTCTGTTCATCTGGAGCCGAGGGAAAGGACGCCATAAGAGCAACTTTGATATCGAGTATGTCCCTCGCAAATCCAACGGGGCGTCAGCAGACGCGACAGAATCAAGTGGCCCACGACGGGTCAACATGAAAATGATTTAAAAAAACAATGAAGACTGATGCATAGCAAAAGTCTACAACTAAGTGCACATATCAGCTGAAAAAAATGTTTTTTTTCTATGACATAGTGGATTTGTGTGACAAACGAAAGTGACGTACTAATATAGTGGGTGTCGATATGACGGTGATCTAGTGATACAGTGGGCATGTGAATATAAAAGTGATATATGAAACCGTGGACGTGTTTATATGGCATAATGTTCTCATACAGTACATTGAATATAATACTATAACCAACATATCAATATGGGAGTGATATAGTGCTGCACTAGGCATGTGTTTCAGTGGTGACGTGATGAGTAATGATGTTGTCGACTCACCGTGACATCAAGGTGAAGGAGGTTAGCCGCCGGGAGCGACGGGGACATCTTCGCGCGGTGCGCAGAGCTATCATCGCCGCAACATGCCGGGACTGAATCGTCTAAATAACCCCCATCTTAGCTGCAGTACGAGAGGTGTGCGTTGTGTTCATGTGTGCGTGCGTGCGTGTCTGCGTGAGTGCATCCGTGTGCGCATGTTGCATTCGTGCGTTTCCTTGTGCATGTGCACGCATTGCCTTTCTCGTTGGACGGAACAATTGAGACGAGTGATAGGGTCCAAAGCAGTTTTTCCAGGCCTTTTGTTCTTGTTCGGTCGTTGTAACAGCAGTGTTGTCACTGTTGGGTAAAACAGAGGATTCTCTATGTTTGTATGCAAAATCACAATTATTATATTCAAGAGAGATGCTGCATAGATTTTGAAATAGGTCATTTTCCCCCCCTTGGACTCCAAGAATTGGATGGGGATTTTTCTAAACTCAAGGAAACACACACACAGTTACAGTGTGAAGTCTGAGCTTTGTCTTCACCATAGAGCGCACTTACCAGCAACACTTTTCCTGAGAAATTGCAGTGGTCAGTGCTGTTATTACTCTGGAAAAGCTTCCAGCAACAGAAATGACATGTTAAACCCGTTTTATAACATAATAAATCATGGGCAGATTTTCCTGCCAAACAAATCCCCTGATATGATATAAAAGAGTCGGTGGCCAGACACAATGGCAAAGATTTACGGGCCGGTGCCCTCTTTGGGACAAGACAAAGTTGAGCTTCACAGATTTATGGGTTGAATTTCCCCCCTCTCACATTTTTTCTTTGATCGCACCACTTCAAACTATAGCGTGTCCGGATTCTTCCCTAGGGCACCAAGGGGGTTCTGGGTATTTAATAGATGGCAAATTTGAAAGTCGTAGTGGAATCTTGTATTGTTTAGTTTTTTTTGTTGAAAATGTTTTAAATGTTTAGAAAAAAAAAAAACAGTGAAACCAATTAAGGGCAATTCTTTGTAATGCAGGGACGTGGGTGTTAACTTGTGTGATCCTGTTGTGATAAAAATGTTCAAGGTTGTATAATTGTTTTCATATGACAAATTTATGGGTATATTTTCAAAAGGAAATAAATCTTAATCATACCCCAAAAATTGGAGTTCCAGTAGTTGACGTTTTGTTTACTGACTTTGCAGTGATGTTTCCTTTAAATCCTTTAATTCCTTTGAATTTGATAACACTTGATTTTACAGGTCCGCAAATGTCATGGTAATTAGGTGATAATTAGCAAGTAACCTATTTGAAATTTCTTTGGAATTACTGCCAAATTACCCCAATATTTACCTCAAAATTGATCGAAAATGACTTTATTATAAACATGATTTAATAATATTTGCTAAAATAGCATATAATCGTTAAAATAGGGCCCTTAGGCTTGAGAAGCGGCCGTGCGCTGCTCTTCATCGGCGGTGGAAAACCAAAAACTAATAGAAGACACTTCTGATCAGACTTATTGTCTACACTAATGTAACCTGGTAGCTAATTTCATGATTCAGTGAGTTTTTTAAAGAAATTTATAATAAATAATTTGCTAATTATTATCTATTTATCAGCAGACATGGAAATAAAACATATCAGTTAACTTTGTATTCTTTTCCTGGAAATGTATTAAATGAATTAACAGCTATTGGGAAACAGCGGAATATAATTATTAAATAATGTTTATAATAAAGTCATTATTAATACATTTTGAGGTAAATATTGGGGTAATTTGGCAGTAATTCCAAAGATATTTCAAATAGGTTACTTCATAATTATCACCTAATTACCATGAAATTTGCTGACCTGTAAAATGAAGTGTTACCACCATTTTCTCTTAATTATAATAGCAGTTATAATATTAAAAAAAATGTTCCTATTACCCATGATATTTCTGTCACTGAGTATTGTATTGATCTACAGTCATGACCTATTCCAGCTTTTTTTTTGCTATTTATATCATGTCATATAGTAAACCTTTTGTTGTAACTACTCAACATTTATGTCATTTTTACAGTATAATATTATAAGGGCGATGTGATTTGTATATTACAGTTTCCATCTTGCATTTTTGCAGGCTATTTTGACAGCTCAGTCTGTGTCTCCTGTCCAGAGCGGTTACAGGTGTTAATGCACTAGTCAAGCTTGAACACTGATCATCACACACTCACATTAGGAGCAGTGTACAGTACCCAACATGGTGAATAATATTCACTGACAGTGATAAAAGCATAGCGCCTGGGCCAGTGGCGCCAGAATGAGTTTTTAAGTAAGTGGGGAAGGGGGCAGCTTTGGGTGATGTAGGCTAATACAGTGTTTCCAACAGGATTGTGAGAGACTGTGGTGGGGGACGTCTGACCCTCTAGGGGGGTCCGGGGTCATGAACCCCCGGAAGAAAATTTTGAACATTTTAAAGTTAAATGCATAAATCTGAAGCCCTTTGAGAGGAAAATTACGAGGCTATAGATCTATGAAGAACTTGGTGCTCTAGTAAACAATTTAATAATAAAGGTTGAATGGTTATGAATGCTGATGGCAAAAAGTCACACAGCATAAGCATGGTAAACGAGACATGCTGACATCACTGCAGACCCCTCGCACTGAGGACAGTCAGCCTCGGTTGACAGTCGCGCTGAGAATCCCACCCCTCCCCACAGGGAGAGAGGTTGCACTGCGCAGGCGAGAACTCAACGACCCCGGGGCAGAGGGGCGAGGTCCGGGCGAGAGGTGCTGTAAAACAAGCTCACCAGCTAAGAAGTGTAAAAAATGGCTGAATGTCATATCGCTTTGATTTCATTTGAATTATGGCTGCACAATGGTTGATTATGATTGGATAAAGATCCACAGCACGCTCTGCTCCGCCGATTGCCAAATGTGGATAATTATATTATTCAGGGATTTATTTTATTGGGCATGCAACCTCACGTTTATGCATGTATTGTCGAGCTAATAAACACTTCAGTTCAGTTTGCAGCTACAGAGCCGTGCAGACTGCTGCTGCATTGATTAACATGAGAGCGTATCCGTAGAGAAAAAACACTTCTGACACCCTCCAGTATTGACATGCACGGGGATGATTGAAACGTCTTGTTTTACCGTGTTGCAATATCGGGGCATTTGCAGGGATACAGGGATTCACAGGGCCATTAAGTGGGGGGCCAATTCTCAGGTTTCTAATAGGACTGTAAAAAATGACTGGCGCACGGAAGAGGAAGTCCAGGCCCCAATATCCGCTGGCAACACCGGAACCCCAGAAATATTGGCCGTGGCCCCCCAGAGGCTAAAAGCTAATACTGTAATAAGCTAGATCGTCGTCCGACAATAGCCAATGGGTTCTGAGATTGCATTTTGGCCAATGCATTCCGCCTCTTTTGCTCTCCACACCCTGGATGTATGAAGAGAACTGGATACAGCCTTCGAGAGGGCTCCCATTCATTCCAATGAAAGTTGCTCAGTGGCACATGAAGGTGAAATGGCTTGACAGCCGAGTGATAAAGTCCCCGGATCTTCCAGCAATCTTCCGCATCCATTGGGCCCATAGAGCAGGCGCTGTAGCGTTTCCTTTACTCCCGCCTCCCAGCCCTCACTCCAGCCTCGGTCTGGGTCTCATTCACATGAACGGAGGAAGGGAAATAACTGGATTCAGCTTTTAGTGCATTTTACAACTTTTAGGAACTAATTATTTAAATACAGGCTATTCAAGTGTTCGTACTGGGAAGTTAATTTACCCCAAAAAAAATTATCTGCTGATTTACAGATGTTTCTTTCCTAATGTAAATCTATAGGAAAAAAATGTTTTGGGCCCAATAGCATCACGCGACGGACACAGAATTCCACCGTTTGGCCGCTACGAAAATTAGCTTCAAAGCCTGACGCACTTCCTGGGGGCTTGCTTAACAAGGACTGTTTACCTGCATGCAACCAAAGACTGCTCAAATGTGATTGGTCAATACTATACTCGGATTAGAAATGGAAACCAGAATGCTTCTGATACCAAAATCTTGTCCTGTTGCCTACAGATTCTGCATTCATGTGCAGACATCTGTTTATAGAGATTAATTTGGCTCTGGAAGAAAGATGATCTCATGAGACGGGATGAACTTATAATAACCACGACTAAAAAAACTAGCTTCTAATCACTGGTCAACGAGTCAAAGATCCCACGTTCAGATGGATCTCTATACTGTGACAAATCTCCTCCTTATTAACAACCGAGCTAAACTCACACTGATGCAGCACTTCGGGCTCACCGAGTCTGGTTCGCTTTGATTCATGCTCTTTGATGAGGCTGCAAGGTTGTGACAGATTTTTTATGAAGATCTTTTATGATGTTTGAAATTATTCATTTAGGAGTGCACGGCCGTGAGCCTGTGAACACTTTCACTTGAGAGCCAACAAACACTCCTCAAGTGTTTTAATTCACTTACAGTCCTGGCATCTTATATTTACTGCAATAGATGACGGTTCAGATTTTAATCACGGGCGTAAAGCGGAGCTAATAACATGGTGTTTCTTTGCCTCATTGAGCGAGGTGTAAATTACACTCCGTTAACTGCTTGTATGAGCCCCAATCATTGAAGAAACTGATTCGGAAATCCTCCATCAATGAGAGATATGATGTGAGGGAACCCAGACGGTAATTCTTTCATTACATTTCCTCTCCATTGTATACAGCACTCTCTCGGTAAAAGAGGAAGTGCAACGATAATAATAAAAGCCTATTGGAGGGACTTTGATCTTGTCTTCGTGATGCCACAGCGGTATTCCCTGTGAGCTTCTTTCACACACAAAAGACAGATATTCTTGTTACCTTTAGCATGATAGCATGAAGTGCTGTTTGAAAAAGACGCTTTCTGTTTGAGCAGGATGCCAAATTAGCATTTCCTTTTATCTGATTGCCAGGTGAGGCAGAGAAGGAGGCAGCTGTTAAGAAGTCTTTATCAATGCAGCACTTTGCATGGGTGAGAATATACTGATATGACCATAGCCTAAGTGTCAGGGTCATGTAATGTGGTATGTTTCGCTTGCTTACAGGATATTTAGGCAATGCTGCTTCTTAAAAGTGTCCCAATTCGGATGTTTTTCCCTTCATGTGTCCCAGTTTTGATGTTTTACTGATCAGTGTGAACAGCAAAGAGCTGCATGGAGTCACAGTTCTCCGATTCCCATCTGGACCACATGGAAGTGTGATGTACAATCAGATCAGGGCGCGCAACCTCTAGCAGCTTGAATATTAATACACAATCCAGAATTTGTCAGCACTGCCATGACTCTGTTACTGTGTGAGAAGACGCGCCAATTATGGTCGTCAGACCGATAGCCGATGGGTTTCGAGATCGGAGCCAACTTCAGTGCTTTCTGAGCTGAGGGGAACTGACTGAGAGGAATTTACATTCTCCAGTTGAAAAAAAACAGATTTTTTTAAAGGTCCTGAAATCAATCAGCTTCTGACAATGAGCAACAACTGGGTTCTTCAAGAACACAACATGTTATGCCAAAGTAAGAACAGTTTTGGTTATTTCACATGAGACACTTGTGTTTTCTTTGTTGCTCGTCTCGCTGGTTTGAAGTGGGCGGGGCCCAGTTTGGAAAAGACGATGTCATGTACCAATCAGGATTCACTGTCTGAATGGAGGAAATTAGCTTTTGAGTGTGTGACTTAAATAACATGTTAGATGATAAACAGATGTTTTTATTTCCAAACTTTAACTTTGACTGTTGTTATTTGCATTGATTGATTATGAGACAATGGGCCGCTGGGCACTGACATGTAAAGGGTCCCCACCCCTCCTACATAAGTATAAGAGCCACAGATTCAAAGAGACATCTTTTTGGTCATTTTGCATGTCTTTGTAGACGTTTTGCGTCTCTTTGTTGTCGGATTCTGTCTCTTTTTGGTCATTTTGTCCTGTTTGTAGATGTTTTGAGTCTCTTTTTGGTCGCTTGGCGTTTCTCTGTAGATGTTTTGCATCCCTTTGTTGTCATATTCTGTCTCTTTTTGGTCGTTTTGTCCTTTTTGTAGATGTTTTGAGTCTCTTTTTGGTCGTTTTGCATCTCTTTGTTGTCGTATCCTGTCTTTTTGGTCATTTTGTCCTCTTTGTAGAAATTTTGAGTCTCTTTTTGGTCGCTTGGTGCTTCTTTGTAGGCGTTTTGCGTCCCTTTGTTGTCGTATCCTGTCTCTTTTTGGTCGTTTTGTCCTCTTTGTAGACATTTTGAGTCTATTTTTGGTCACTTGGCGTTGCTTTGTAGACGTTTTGTGTCCCTTTGTTGTCATATTCTGTCTCTATTTGGTCGATTTGCATCTCTTTGTAGACATTTTGAGTCTCTTTTTGGTCGCTCTGCGTCTCTTTGTTGTCGTATCCTGTCTCTTTTTGGTCGTTTTGTCCTCTTTGTAGACATTTTGAGTCTCTTTTTGGTCGCTTGGCGTTGCTTTGTAGACGTTTTGTGTCCCTTTGTTGTCATATTCTGTCTCTATTTGGTTGTTTTGTCCTCTTTGTAGACATTTTGAGTCTCTTTTTGGTCGCTTGGTGCTTCTTTGTAGGCGTTTTGCGTCTCTTTGTGGTCATATTCTGTCTCTATTTGGTTGTTTTGTCCTCTTTGTAGACATTTCGAGTCTCTTTTTGGTCGCTTGGTGCTTCTTTGTAGGCCCCTGGGCCAGAGCCTCTGTGCCCAGTATGCCCGTTCAGTGATCCGTCCATAGTTATTTGTTTCCCCAGTTTGACAATGAATGAACATATAAAAACCTCATAATCATAGTTAATTAATAGTTAATTTACCACCAGGCTTGTTAGAACTTATCCCCAATTACATCCTTACTGCATTGTTGTATCAAAGCTTGTTAAGTTTTTAACTTTTTCCCCAAACTGCCCCTGCCTTACTAGTGTTACCAAACATTTCACTGTCTGGTTGCTCCAGACATCTGTGCTGTTTTGATTCGGGCTTCACAGTAACCCGAATCCATAAAACATATTGGAGTTTGGTGCAGTGGCTCTTCCCAGTGCCCCGAGGCTCTGCTGATGATGGACAGACGATAATGAAAGGTCAGTCGCTAATCGAGCTGGCCTGCAGGTTCACGCCACGCAGGACCCCAGAAGGCCCCTCGGTGAGGAGCTGTAAAAGTGTAATGTTAGAGCCTGTTGGTTTTGATGGTGCTGGTGTTGTACTGCTGTAATAAAAGCTTGCTGCTCTGTAGCCACATAGTTGAACTAATTCGCCTTCAGACCATCCATCAACACAGGAGCCTCCTTTGCATTTACAGTACGTTACTGCTGATATAGTGGGTACATTAATCACTGTTCTCATCACTCATGAAATACTCCAGTTATTGACCCGTCACTTCACATACCACTAAGAAATCAAAAGCTACTAAAGCTATTACAAGCTTTAAACTTAATTCACTGATAGTTTTCAGTGCCATATATATATATATATATATTTTAAATGGCCTATAATCAGACCAGAAGTAATCATACACTTAATGGTGTAAAAACAGATGGAGCCCCAGATTTATAATTGTGTTTACAGCTCCTAAAATTGCAGCTTGGCATCTTTCACAGTGTTGGAAAGTTCTTCATCTGAAGCATCCACAGATACTAGATCTCTGCAACAGTGAATAACAGAAGGAAGCAAGTCATTTTCTGAAGAAGATGAAAAACATTCACAAGGCTTTTTACTTTTGAAAGATGAAATAACACATTGAAAAGTTGCATTTGGAAGTAATTTAACACACACTGGCTCAATTTAATACACTCAAGTATTTTGCTACTTAACAGCTTGGTCTGGTATGACCGGTAACTGTGGCTTTTCACAGTGCCAATCTGTAGTTAGTTTTCCATTCGAATGTAGTGCCAAATTGGATCCGCATTTCCGGAAAATCTGCAAAAGAAAATGCAAATTAATGTGCCTTTCCATCCACTACTGTTGATGTGCAAATATATGGAGCTGGCCGGATCAAGAAAAACAGCTGGTGGCACTAATTCTCCAGTCGGGTGCCATAAAGCCATCGCATAAGAGGGCACAGCGACATGACATAATTAAAAAGTCAAGCCTCAGAAGGTGGAAAACCTGATGGAAATATGGTATTTATGTTTGTTCTCGTTGTATGAGGAACGTTGCAGTCATCGTAAGAGAAAGATTGAGTGGCAAATAAGTCAAATGCTTCATGCACGTCATAATGTATTTGCTAAGTCTGTTTCCATTGCACACTTTATCACATTTTGTTTCAACTTTTACAAATAGATATTTTGACTTTTTTCAAATTTCCAGCATTTCCACTCAGGTTCTTTAAAGTTGCAGTAGGTAACTTTGAGCAAATATGATAAAAAGTTGTATAAAACTGTCACTGTATCCTGACAGTAGTGCTCCTAATGGCATTTGCAAGATTTCAACGTGCCCAGAAAAAAAATCAAAATCAGAGTCGAGCAGTCTCTTGGAGTTGTCAATCACTGCTAGCAAAACTCGCGAACTCCACAAAATCTGTTACTGTGTACTCAAAGGTATACGCATGTATTGGCACTTCTACATTTTAGTCCTTGGCGTACCGTGACTTTTTCTTGCACTTCTCTCAAGCTGCAGTTACTCTTTTCTGCCCTCTCCATATCAGGTTCTCTGGGAGATTCATAATGGAGATTCATAACGGCACAGCGCCAGCATTTTTGCGGCGAGCTTCAAAAGTCGTATGAACATAAAAACAATGTGTAGAGCATCTGGATGAGCCGACAGACAGCACAGAGGAGGGGGATGAGAACGAGAGTGCTGTAATTTATCGATACAATATCCTTTTTGTAAAACAATGAATGAATTGTTCATCAGAATTTTTTTTGTTTGTGAACTAATATGATTATAAAACATTATTTCAAAAGTTTTCTGGATCTGCCATTAGGAGGACTAGGAGGACGCAGAGGAACATGATTTTTTAACAGATTATCTGTATCATGCACTATACTGTCAGGATATAGTAACAGTTTTAATAAGATAACTTTTTTATCATATTTTTGCTCAAAGTTACCGACTGCAGCTTTAATGCGCAAATTGAAAACGCACATAAAAACAGGTGGATTGAAACACACTTTTTTACGTAAGTGCAGTTTGGAAATGTAATGATGTTTCATGCTGAAGAGTGGTGAATTTTACTCTTGTTTTGTCAGTGATGGTGAAACCGCACTCACCGGCAACCCCCCCATTTAACCCCGCTCCGGTCAAAGTCGAGCACCACTCATCTCATCTCAGCGGAACTGCCCCATTAAAACGAAGCTTGTGGCGAGTGTCAGCGAGAGGTGCAGTGTTGAAAGATGAGAGCAATAACAGAAAAGAAGCACATTGCATTGAGTACCGTCGACCCCCGTGGTGCGGATTGCATTGCTACGTCGTCCAAACCTCCGGGGGTAGAAAAAGGTTCAGTGTGACGTCATTTTACAGGCTTCATCCCCTGAGTTGTATGAGCCCAGGCTGGGAGCTTATGAAGGCCTCGTCCCTGCAGAGTGTTACATGTGTATGAAGAATTACAGCTGGGGTGCCTGAAGGCATGCAGTGTGATTTGTGCTGAGGCCATGGAGAATTGCAGTCATATTAGAGATGTCCTCTGGGCTTCACTTGCAACCCGTGTGAACACTAACCCTGTAGGCAGCTAAGTGTTCAAGCTGCCGTATGCACTCAGCAGCACTGCGGTATAGCTCCTATGAAACCCCAGAGCCATAACTTTATTTTGAAGGATAAAGGACGGGGAGGAACATGTCATTTACATATCGACCTATCTTATCAGCGCATGTTAATTCTTTCTTTTTTTTCTTACTGTTGCACTGCAGTTAGCCAACAAGTGAGATGAATGATTATAAATGATTAATTTGTGAGTTATGACTCCCTGCCCCGCTTCCTCCCGCAGATACTAAATCACAGAGGAAGAAAAGCAAAGCTAGGTGCTGATTAATTCAAACATTAACTCTCCTACAACAAGCCTCCCAGTCAGCTTTAAATAGGCCTATTGTTCAACTGAAATTTGCTCTCGTAAGACACAAGACGTCTCTTCGTGCCAGCGTTCTTGTCAGTGAGTCACCAATTAATTTGGATGTATTCTGGAGGGCTGGCCAATGGCGGTTAGTTACCAATCCCATCCATTCTGAGCTAGTTTAAACGCGAAGATGTGACCTACATGCAGCCTGATTGGACTTTACATGGGACCAGTGGGGTCTGAAAAGTGAAGTCAATGCAGAAGTGCCTTAAACTTGCATTCTCTCTAATAGCCAGCAGGGGGCGACTCCTCTGGTTGCAGAAGTCAGATTGTATAGAAGTCTATGAGAGAATGAGCCTACTTCTCACTTGATTTATTACCTCAGTAAACATTGTAGACATGAGTTTATGGTCTCAATCGCTAGTTTCAAGTCTTCTTCAATACAGCATGATGTTCATTTAGTAAATTATGGTCCCCTTTAGATTCAAATAGACCATAAAGCAGGGGATGCTCTAGAGCGTGGCTACCTTGTGATTGACAGGTCGCTACCACGGTGTTGTCTGAGTTTTCTTCTTAGAACTTTAACCCTTTCACAGTGTGTTTTCAGTTCATGAATGTTAATCATAACCTTTTTGCTCACCTAAAAATGCCTTATTTAGCGTTCGGTTGTACGTAGCTCCACCCTCTTGTGGCACTTCTGGTTGCAAAAACCAAGATGGCGACAGACAAAATGCTGAACCCAAGGCTTCAAAACGGCAGTGGGGGATGTCATGGTGACTATGTCCACTTTTTATGTACAGGCTATGCATGTGACACCTGCAAATACATGTGTTAAGGCTGGCCCACACTAAGAGATTTGTAAGAGACCCCACACATAATGACATGTTAGGTTAAATTTAACAGTTATGTTCCTATAGTGTGTGGTGAGCAACGATTTGGCCAAAACAGCACAACACGCATTAACAGATTCCATTCATGAACAATTAGAGTCCCGACTAAAAATAAAACGTAAATCTCGCAAAATCTATCGCGATCAAAACGTGACTTTAGTGTAAACAAACATGGCGGACGACAGGTAGGAGGAATTAGCGATACTTTGTACTGAAAATTCACGAAGAAAAATTAAAAAATATAGGTGAAATCTTGTTTTGTTGCCACAGATCAACAAGTTGGTCCTCCATTTCTTAGGTCCATCTTTCTACCACTTTATGCTTCGCGTTTTGCATTAGCTCACGCATTAGCCACGGCTGCCATTATGCCAATGGTTGTCCCTCCTTCTTCAGTCAGCTTGTTCACAATTCGCTATCGTCCTTTCCCACATGACTGCGTCATCGGCTGTCCTCGGGGTTCCCCACACATAACAGGAGATCCGATCGTAAATATTGAGCATGTTTAATATTTACGATTTGAAATCGGTGCAGCCAGGATGGACTTCCAAGCCGGTCGGAAGATGCAAAATACACTCTTAACATACCTCACACCACAGGAATATCTGGGAGGATAATCTTTAGAATCATCAAAAAATCTGGGCTTTGATTGTCAGTACGGGGGGAATCAGGCCCAAAATCGTCTTGAATCTTGTGTAGTGTGTGCCCAACATTAACTGTTTTTTTACTAATTAACACAAGCACAATTAAAACTCCCTTTAAAGGCGCTACAAATACCTTGCTGTAATTGCACGCCCTGGCCCGAGAAGGATCCATCCTCCGCTTAGCGCTGGTCCGGTGTCAGCCAGCAGTCAAAGTGATGAGGCAGAAGTCAGCGCCTTTCCTGGATGAAGAGGTCACAGCCATGCTTAGAGGGTCAGGAGAGCTAATTAGACAGAATGAATGACGGGGACCTGAGGGGATAAATGCAATTACCAACAGAATGAAAGGCATAAGTAGAGGAGATAAACCCATGAGATATCAGCTGATGAAAGTATAAATTTTTAACTTTAAGCCCTGAAATACCTGAAGCTAAAAATCAAATATATGCAGCGCTTTTAGGTGGGTACAGCAGGAAGCTCGCAGCACAAACAGCTTTTGGCTCATTACCACACAGCACACACTCTGATCATCGTTAGTGCATAGTCGCAGGGATGAATATACCTCCCTTCTGTCAGGGAATTTATGGACAATATGAGGCCTGCTTGCCAAATTAAATGATGAGCTAAAGAAAGCTTGCAGTGTACCGGGGTAACAAGGATCACCTGCTCCTAAATATATACATCCCTGTCTCAGCAGGATGAGTCGGACTGAGCCTGCAGACGGCAGAATGTCACTTCAAGCACATCTGGGGAGAGAAGCAGCCTGAATAATCATTATAGCCTGTTCAGCTCTTTCCCCAAAAAAGGCAGCAATAAGCAGAAGAAGTGCCGGTGCTGCGCGTTTCATGTCGCCTGTTTGATTGTTTGATCCAGGATAAAAGACGCACGGGAAACCCGGACGGCTGTGTCTGCTTGGCTTCCTTCCAAAGACTGTCTGTCACTGCTTTGGAAGCGACTGGGAGTCCCTTAATGTCTTTGCAGTATAGCAAGGATGTCTAGAGGAATTATAATCTGTACAAGTAAGACTGGGGTTGACACTTAACAGTGTCTGAAGGCAGAATGTTAATAAGAGCAACAAGGCATAAATGAACCCCTAAGAACATTTGTGCATGCAAGTGAGTCAGCTTGATGTGTTGGTCATGTGAATATCACTGATAATACAAGAATAAAGAATTACTTAAATGAAAACCAAGCCTATCCCAGATAAGTTAAATGACATTAATCACTCCGCTTTACAGGTGTTCTAAAATATCCTAGATTGTAACAAACTTTGCACCGCAAAGATGAACATATTTCCACAAATAACATTTGAGTCATATTATGAATTGTTGTCAGAAGAGGACAAAGGGAAGGACAGATGCCTGGATACTTCAGTGCAAACCTCCAGGTGCGAACATATGACATCAGCCGACCTAGACAAACCAGAGTCGTACCTACGACCAATTCACAGCCATGTTGATATTCAGTACAACAACACTCCCTCTTGTGGGATAATGACACGATAATGCGTTAGGCCAAAGCATGTTTTTTTAGTGATTATTTTCTGTACTTATGTTACATTGTTAGTGTATGTATTGTACTAAGTTTAGATACTTATTTTAAAGCCAACCATGAAGTTTTTCTTATACCCCTTTAAGTGATTTTGTGTGAGCTAGTGACGTAGAATAAAAAGTGAGAAAGACTGCTTATGGCGTGCGGGAGGGGAGACAGTTGGTCCAACAAACACAGGGCCGGTGTTCGAGACCGGTGTTTTTGTTTTGTAAGTCATGTTAGTGACGTTTGTGACGTGTTGTCCGTACTTATGTTACATTGTTTCCGTGCGTATTGCACTTAGTTTAAGTACTTATTTATAAGGCTAACCATGACATTTTCCCTAAACCCTACTAAGTGATTTTGTTGTCTAAACCTAAGTGAGTGGTTACGTTGACCCCTGCTGGTAGGCTACTGCACCACGGTGAGGCAAAACGTGACACTGGCGCACTATCCTCTGGTGGACAGGCGAGTCTATATCACACGCTTTGGCGTGATATCGGGTTGTAGGGAAAGATTGTGGTTAGGGTTGATAAAAAGGTGAACACAGACTCTTGTCTCATTACATGCCCATTCCACCACCCCGACCTATACACACCTGTAATTTCTGCCTTGCTATACATAAAACACTCTCTACTCTGTGCTCTGGCACTGCACATTAGCATTAGATCTAAATCGTGAGCTGTGGAAAAAATCCCCATATGGATGCAATTCCTCTGATATGGTCTGATGAAAACCTATATGTGAGATGGGGCCACACAGTGTTGTTGTGTACAGCAATAGAAAGCTATATATATAAAAAAGTTCTACAAAATACTGAGTGGATTCTGTGCCTGACTGCTCAGGTCTGAGTTCTGAGTAAAGCAGCCCCACCGAGTGCCACTGGCACTTAGACACAGGGAATTGGAAAACAAGTTCAAAGGGATTGTGGAGGCTTTGGTCTTGACCCAAGAAAACCTGCGAGGGACAAAGCAACACCCTCAGAAAACAGCAGGCTGCTCTAGCAGAGGTAGTATACTGCAAGAAGGATGTGGCAAGGTGAGTTAAAATAGATTCTCAAGCAGAGACAGGGGACACACTGGGAAAACTTTGTTGTGGAGCTCCGTGGCCCACAGGGAGGCGTATTAAATGACACATGAAAGGAAGACGCTTAGGTACAGTACGCTGAGATACTGTAGCGGCTGTTGCTGGAAGGCTGCAAAGACAGGATACGGTCCATGGAATTTTTTGGTAATATTAATTTGCAGGCTCATTCATTTCCACTGTACCGTTGAGTTCTGATCCAAAGCCAAGAGAATGCAGCTTCGAAATCGGGCCAAAAAGGAGCGAGCAGAGCGTAGCCTCTTCATCATGCATCATCACATCCCGCGGGATAGGATAAACAAATGTTCGCCACGGGGTGTGAGGGTGGCCAGAAAACACCAGGATAAACAAATTATATAATCACGGCAAAACGGTCGAGCGGAGGCAGGTGTTTCGAAGGGCTCACAGCTTACGGCAGAGCAAATAAAGCATGATGAGCACATGTGGGGCATGAAATCCCAACACAAACACAGCCAGTAGACTGGACAATAACTGGTGCCTTCGAGCCAGGAGTGAACAGTTCATGACTTCTGCTACAACAACGCATATTAAAAGTCATAATAGCAGCTAAGATAAAAAAGACAAGGAAGGTAAAAAATCACATTCTTAATGCATTTGAAGTGGAGCTTGATTAAACCTGAAGTGATGCTTTAAAAATCAAAGGAGATCAGAGGTTCGCTGTTGTCATAGCATCCCCCCGATGAAGACGTATTCAAGGTGAAATGTGTCACTGAGTTTTAACTATTCAGATTATCAGAATAAAGGCTTTTTGCTCTCAAAATGTGCCAGGGATGGTTTTGGGCTTTTAATACATTCTGGTAAGTCTCTATTTAGAGGAGGAGCAGCTATTGATTCCTCTCTGCTAGGACACTCTGATATCTTTACCAACACCTCAGGTCATTTGTATTGATCCGGTCCAAAGTTTTTGAAGTTCTGGCAGATTTTAGGGAAAATAGGAGTAAAAAGGAGTAACACCAGGTTGGTAATGTTAATACAATGTAACAATTAACTGTCTGATATTATTATCTCCACCAGGCATAAGCGTGTGGGGAGATCATGTGTTCAGTCGCGTGTGTGTGTATCTGTCTGTCTGTCCACGGCTGATCTCGCAATAATTTTTTGTGCTCATGTATGACTGTGTGCTCAAGGACCTCTCATTATTGCGGTGATTCACAATTTTTTAAAAACTTATTTTATTGAATCCTCACTCCTCTAAACCATCCAAGGCATTTCTGGCAAAACAAACAAGCCTTGTCAACCTTGTCTGTTGCAGGCTACATTGTGGCCTTTTGTCATGCCTCAAAAACTGATATCCATAGAAAAGTTTAGTCTTATTTTGAACTGGAGTATCTGCAGATTCATTCCATAGCCGACATGGTATGATCCACTAAAGTTAGGCACAATATGAGATGAATAAATCCCTGTTTTCTTTGCCGCCATCTTGACTGTAAGGGAGCCAGGAGGGACAATAAGTGACATTTTTTTCTAGTTAGATACAGTTATTAGGTATTCCTGCCAATGCTTAAAAATTTAGACAACATGGGAAAAACGAAATATTATCTGTATCTTTTACGTGGAGTCTCCTAATACCATATGTTATATTCTAATATTCATTTTGTATTATAATCTTTGATCCAGTATGTAGCCGTTGAAAGTAGATTGTTACTCAGACAGCAAGTATAAAGTATGAACTTCTACTAAAGCTCTTGTTCCTCAACATGCAAGTGTTTATTTACACTGTTACTGACACTTCAACTGCTTTAATTTCTTGTCCTTCAAATGACACTTCAATTGCTTTCACCAGTTACACATTGTATGACATTTCAACTGCACTCAGGTCTTCATCAACAAACAAAACCTTCTCCACCTCCTCTAAGTTCTTCAACTTCCACAGTTCATAAGCCATTTACTCCTCAACTGCTTTAAGTTCACTTCAACTGGCTTAATTTTTTAGTTTATTCACTTGAACTGGTACTAATTTCTTTCAGGACGTCCACTTCAACTGAAAGTTGTAGCTTAATTCATCACTTTCACTTCAACTGACATTTCAATTCCTTTCAGGGTTTCAACTTCAACTAAATCTTTGACTCCTTTAATCTCTTTCTCCTCAACTGAAATTTCAAGTCCGTTCAGTGCTTACACTTTGACTGACACTTCAAAGCCTTTCAGAGATTCACCTTTAAACAAAACTTTCACTTAAACTGTTACTTCAACTTCACTTTTTACAATTAAAATGACACCTCAACTTCATTTAGTTCTCACACATCTTAAAACACTTCCATTTTTACTGTCATTTCAACTTCTTTCAGGATTTCTACTTTATTTATATTGCCACTTCCAGCTTCACCTGTTTCAGCGTTTCAAATGCAAATTTCCAGTTTTCTTCAAAAAAATTAAGCCTTTTCTTTTCAAATCAGGGAAACATAATAACACCATATTGTTTTAATGTTAATGTAATGGACCATTTCATACTTTGACATTATTAGATACATTTATTCCTGATAATGCTTAAAATGTATCCACCCAGGGGAACTAAGCCTCTTTATATAATTTACACAGGCTCCAAATACTGCGCATCATATTCAAATTTTGATGTATTATTATAATCCTTTGACAAATACACACCCATTGAGATATCTAATAGTATCGCTACTCCTACAGCAAGTACATAAACTCTCATTAAATCTCCCGTTCTTGATCATCCTAACATCTCACGATCAGACTTCATTTTGAGACAGATATTCAAAGTACTTTTTTTTTGTACTCATTATAATGATTGGCCCGTGGCAGCGAGCCACAGTGCAGCTGGGCAAGAGAAAATGAGCTTCTTTGAAGTTCCCTCTTTTGAATGGCAACACCGATCGTTGTTATTGTGCCTTGTTTTAAACCTGGAGGCTGCTTTGAAACCATACAAAGGGATCGGGCTTATTACGGCCCAGTAGCCTGTCCACACTTTGCCCCTTTTCAAAAACTGAGGAGTAATTTGAATTGGCAGGATCAGCCTTTGCTGAGCGTGATCACGAGCGTGACAGACTTTGGATCTTTGTGATCATCTGATTCATCTTTATCATTTTTTTGTTCTTCGTTCCACTCTATTTTGCAACGAGTAGCCTATTCATGTCGGTGTTTTATGATGTCTAATCTTATATGTCATTGTGCAGCATGTACTCAGCATGCATGTCTACCTTTCCCACCAATATGTGATATTTCCAGATCTAACACTGGGTATGTGAAGGAGGAAAGGAGGATATTCCACACAGAGAGTGGAGCTGGATGGTAGAATGAGGAAAGCTAGGAGTCATGGAGGCCCCCGGAGGCTGCTCTGAGGGCAGTTTTGCCCCATTTCTCGTGGCCATGTAGGTTAGCGGGGAAAAGGACTGATGTTAAACCGATCCTAATGGATGTTGGCGGTGAGCATCAGGCTGCCGGCATGGGCGGAAACAGGGGCCCGTCTGTCTGTCTAGTGTCAGATGAAAAGAGATGCTGCGCTGTCACTTCTCTCAATCACGTCTCCCGGAGCAGCGACGCTAATGAAGTGAACCGCAGACACAGAGACACAGCCACAGACTCCATAACCTCGGAGCTTTTTACAGCACAGATCGCTGCTCAGTCATCCAATGTAGCTCTTTGTACTTAAAATTCAGATTTAATTGTGTTTAATCCTAATTAAATTAGCAATTCATTAGGTTTTTACTATGCCAAACACATTACAGACCCATTAGAAATGACTTAACGAGATGCTATTAAGTGTCTTGACTGTCTTCATCAAGACATTATCATTCTTACCTTTCTATGTTCGGGACGTTTCTGGGCGTCAGCCTTTGGCCACTGGATGCAAGCACGCATTCCAAGAGGAAGCTATTCGAAAATGGCGAACATATAGCGCTGAGAAAACGTAAATATAGCAAAGCGAACGCCAAGCTGACAAAGCTCGTCCCAAAAAGAGAGTGAACGTGGGGTTTGGCTTTCACTTTCTCTGTTGTATGTGACCCTGCAGGTGGTACACTTGGCTGTGTTCTGGCAACTGTGGTCACGGGATGTGCGCTTCTGGTGTTGTTGAGCCGCTTTGTTGCTTTGTCACGGCAGTTGGCGTTCGATGCCACCGCACAAGGCACAATGTCCAGTCACATTTTTATGGTAAAATCATAGTAATTTTAAGCCCAACCATGTTCTTTTTTTCCTAAAATTAACCAAATGGTTTTATTGCCTAATCCTAAACAAGTGTTTTTGTTTACTTCACAACATTAAGCACCTGTTTACTGCGACCGAAAACTGACACAAAGGGGTCTGACAAAGCGTCATTGCGATTCGGGATGAGTTGGAGGGAGACATGAATGTGTGCACCAAATTTCATAACGAATATTTGTCAAGACATTTCACTCCGAACCACAAATGGGAACCTCATGGTGGCGCTAGAGGAAAGGTCAGGGGATCACCAAAATCATGAAGCTTCATCCTTTGGGGAGCATGATATGTCTGTACAAAAGGTCATGGCAATCCAGCCAACAGTTGTTGAGATATTTCAGTCTGGACCGACCAACCGACACGACTGGCCATCCATATAGCCGCACCATTGGCATGGTTAAAGCAGAAACCCGCTGCGGACACCCATTTGCTATATCTGTTTATGATGAGTAATGCAGTGGTTTCATCATCTTTACATAAATAAGTAACCCACACACACTCCATTCATGTAATAGGTCAACCGTCACTGAATATGCCGTCAGTGCTGTGTCAAGTGTGCTTCCTATAGAATCATTGTAGCAGCAGGTTGGAGCATTGGCAGCTTGCGGATTCACAACTTAACAGCTAGTTACTCTATGTGTGAAACAGAAGGTTTCTTTTAGCGAGTGATTATCATGTCAAAAAAAAGACATCATTTGGAGCCAGGGCTGCTGAAGTTTACACTCATTGTGAATGGGAAAGAAATGAACTGTGAATGGGGAAAGAAGGCAACACAGACAGATTTACCTCCCACTCATTTAAGGCACGTATAGATAAAATGGTAGTTGAAGAGAACGGTTCTATATACTGCATTAAAAAAGTCTGTTCGCCGAGTTGAATAATGAGCAAGGATGAAAGTGATGCACAAGAGAACAGAGTCTACTTTGAAAACATCCCTAACAAAATCAGAGAGGCTGAAAAGTTAGTAGGCTACAATGCAATCTTTACAGACGAAGAGTAAATCCAGGACTGAAGACAGGATGCTTAAATGTGTTGTGAGTGCACAGAGAGGTCACACAAAGAGTTGTTTGTAGGAGTGCGCTATATAATTTTGCCAACATATCACACAGATATAAGCCTCTTATTAGATATGAGAGGTTCTATAGGCCTATAAACTGTCTCTAAAGTGTTATTTTATGACATGTAAACAGTCAATTTAAAGACAGCGTCCAACTATTGGCAATGGGCAGCTTTCGGGCAATTATTATTAGCATTAGTCTTCAAAACCTTGTTAAGGGTAGTTAAACGTTTTGGGGAATATAGGCTACACTTAGATGAGAAGATCACGACATGTTCATACAGTATATATGAAGCTACAGCCAGGCTTAGCTTATAGCATAAAGGCTGAAATCAGGAGGAACCGCTAGCCTGGCTTTGTCCGAAGGTTAAAAAGAAGTCTGCCTATACCAGCACCTCTAAAGCTCCCCGTTTAACATGTTATATCTCGCTCTATTAATCTGCAGTGTTAAAGAGGCAAGTTGTATTTTTACAGGCGCCTGCAGGCCATATTCTTGGCAAGGCACAGTAAACTTTATGGAATCTTGTCATTTTTCAGTTTTTATGCCTCCGCGCTGGCAACAGTTGTAGGCCAGAGTCATGTTTCTTCAAATTTTGGCACAAACGCTCACTTGTACTCAAGGAGGAACTGATTCGATTTTGGTGGTCAAAGGTCAAAGGTCAAGGTCACTGTGAACTCACAATACACATTTTTGGCCATGATTCAAGAATTTATATCCTAATTATGACAATTTCATACAAATGTCGAACAGGATAAAATGATGAAGTGATGACATTTTGGACAGACATGGATGTAAACCCGACTGGTTGGCGGAGGCATACAACCACGAGGCAGTAAATCTAGTTGCACAGATTAAACAAGCGAGATAGCGTGTTAAACAGTTAGCAAGGTGGTTTTTTTTCTGCCATTGAACAGGCTTGTTGTTTCCCCATTTCCAGTCTTAAACTAAGCTAACGTCTCCAGCTTCCAGCTTCCTATTTTATGAACAAATATGAGTGTGGTATCCATCCCATTTAACTCTATTTCCCAAAATGTTACTTTAAACCATGCCTGACATATGATATAACTGTAACATTAGAGAACATTAGGAAATGGTTATATCCCCACATTTCCAAGCGAGATATCATGTAGGCAGAGAGTTCTTTTTGTGCTTCTACATATTTAGTGTAGCCTAATGATAAAAATCCAAAAGTGTGAATATAAGACCGTGGTTAGCAGGAAGGTGGGCAGTAACAGACCTCCAGAAGTGATACTTAGAGACACAAATATTGTGGGCGACATACATGATTATCCAAGTCTTGGTCCTGGTGCAAGAAAACCTGCAAGGAACAAAGTAACACCATTACAGTGTGCACTGCCAGTAAATTGGTTACTGGTCGGGTCTGTTCTGACTGTGGGTGGTTAGAGAGTCTGATTGCATTTTTGTGGTTGTCTGCAGCCACAAAGTGCCTGAATAGGTAAACCTAATATGTAATGTATTTTTGTCAACATGTTATGCCGCCATACCAGCAGACAGCTGGTGGCTGGCAAGTGGCAATAATAAGGTAGAATTAACCCAAAATAAATGGAAAAATAAAAGTATTCTAATCTGGTCCTTGACCCAAAGGATGGAGGTAATTGTTCACCAAATGGCAAAAATGTGAGGATTCGAAAGAGATACGAAAAGCCAAGCACTCAATCAAGTTCAATCGTGAAAACCTTGACAAGGAACCTGACAGTGCTTTTGAAGATGAAAAGAATTATAACAGGAAGAGAAAAGATCTTGAGGCACTTTTATGTAAAGCAAGTTATAGAGTCCTTTTTAATCTGGGGTGACTACGGTTAAAAATGAAGACCTTACACTTTCGACCTCATTGAGAAGACGTATTTATAACACCTTTGATTTTAGAGACAATCCACCAAGAGTACATTATCACAGCAAAAAAAACTAAATATATTAAAAATGCTTCTATGAATATGCCATATACTTTTTAAGAATGTTACCCTTTTGCCTCTGAGGAATGCAGAGAAATAGGAAGCCTCTGTTGCAGTAGTAAAGGCTGCAATGCCGTTCACAGAGTGCAATCACATCAGTGGGGCGGCCAGGAGGTAGAGCCACACAATTTAGAGTGGCTATTGACGGTCAGCGACCTTGCAAACTTCAGCAGGAGCCAACTTTTTTCAGCTGACTGTCTGGCTGACCGTCCGCACATTGTCTGCTGCTGCTGAGCTCTGTAGAACAAAAGGACTAAGTTCATGATGTGGCTCATAGAGAAATTCAGTCATAGAGGAAAGGGCAGGCAAAGGAGCAAACACTTTGATAGGTCTCAGAAAATGTTGGGATTTCCACAAAATAAAAGGGGATAATGTACACATTGGGAAAGGACAGACGGAAAGAAGCACAGAAAGACGTGATAGAAAGAATATGAATGTGTCAAAGAATATTCTGTATTATTTAGAGCAAGTTCTCATAGGTCCTAAATATTCAGAGACAGCAACACTCCTGTCAACTCCTGTCAAAATGTAATTAGTTCAGCTGAAGGACACAGTCACCTTATGCGTTTATATACTCCATCAATATCACTGAAATGGTAGCAAAAATGATTTAAAGGAATAGTTCACTTATTCTCTTTCTTTGTGAGAGTTGGATGGGAAGATTATAACCACTTTCATGTCTGTCTGTTAAATACATAGCTACAACCAGCAGCTTGGTAGCTTAGCTTAGCATAAAGACTGAAAACAGGGGGAAACAGTTAGGCTGGCTCTGTCCGAAAGTAACCAAACCCACCTACCAGCACTTCTAAAGCTCGAAATGTCACACGATAATGCGCAGGGCAAAAGTGTGTGATAAGAACGCCGTTCTTGCTTTAGGTGTGTCATTTTTAAATGTACCTACCTGCCATGTGAACTATTGTTTTATTCATCTATTTTTATTGTTATTTTATTATGACTTATTTATTTCATATTGTTTAAAAAAAAAATTGCACCATCAGTCCAACAAAGCCAAAAACAGCTCCTTTGCTTGTGCATGTCTGTCTTTGCTTATGTTTGTTTCCTGTCTGTTTTTACTTGTCCAAAATCGAATTGCCTTCGTGGATTAATAAAGTTGTATTGAATAGAATTGAATTGAATTTGCACAGGTCTGTACTGACTGTAATGTAAAAGCATCCACGTGAATATGCTACGCTCAGAGATAGTGACGTAGAATAAACAAGTGAGAAAGACTGCTTTTGGCGGGCAGGAGGGGAGGTGGATGGGCCCAACAAACACAGGACTTTCAACCAGAAGACCTATGTTGTTTTGAAAGTTATGTTAGTGACGTTTGTGACGTTAGTGACGTTAGTGACGTGTTTTTTGTAATGATGTTACGTTGTTTCCGTAAGTATTTTTACTTAATTTACGTACTTATTTTAAGCCAAACCATGTCATTTTTCTTAAATCTAACTAAGTGGTTTTGTTGCCCCCCGCTGGTACTACACCTTCTTGAACACGTGTAATTCACGCTTCAGCAGAGGCAAAACGTGACACCGATACCCTATCCTCTGGTGGACAGGCGGGTCTATTGCACGCTTTGGTGTGATATTGGGTTGAACTATCACGTAACATCTTATTTGATTAATTTGTGCAAATATTAAAGTATAAAAACATAAATTTCTGCTTCTCTTTTTTTACAGAGGGTTAATGTGCCGGACTATTTCTTGGCCAGTAGAATGTTGCTGTCATCGTGATGTTGTTAGGCAAGAATAAGCATATTTCCTGAAATTACAGGATACAACCAAAAGTGTCTTAGATGGCGGCACAACTGAATATACATAGTTCAACTCTGTGCAGTTGTGTAATTAGGGCTTACTGTTTGCAGGAGCATTCACTCTGATGAGCCATTTAGAGCCAACAGCGTCTGCCATCCCATTAGTGTCTTACTGAGACCATTGGGATTAATATTGTGAATGAGGTGTAAACTGTGTATATACAGTGTTGATAAATAGGTGTGAAGGTATTTGTGGTCCTACAGTAATTCAGCCAAGTTTCTGTAATGGGAGGGGCTCACTGGATAATTGATTCATGTTACACACACTTTAAGGGTGCTTAAAATTCCTGTAAATTTGAAAGTATCACATATATATCCTCAAGGAAATTATTACACAATCATGTTAACATCTAGGCTATTGACACATTTAAGGTTCCCCTGGAGGAGGTCTGCAGCCACTCATGGCAGGGAGATGCCGTGAATGTAATTTACAGTGTTATGATTGAAAGGGGTGAAGAAAAAAGCAATAGTTCTCCAGGACTGAAGTGGGTTGCTATTAATTTGGATTTAGCACCCTCAGAGGATGAAATTAAAAGCCTGTTTTGCCCGCAGATACATTCATAAATATGATCAGACTGTAAATGAATTTAAATGGAACACCAAAATACATGTTATCAAGAGCTCGTTAGCCTTAGAACATTTTAAAAGGAAATTATCATCACATTTAATTAATGATGTCGTCTTTTTTTTTCTACACTGTTTTTTGTATGTATTTCATTGTTTTTACTGGATTGTTTTCAAATGTTTGGTTAGGTTTTTCTGCACATTTTGTGTACTTCTTGTTGTTGTTTAACTTTTGTTGAATTTTTAAAATTATGGTAGTTTAGATCTTTCTTCCTTTTTTGTTGGTTGGTGGGAGGTCCTTTGTATAAATAGGCCTGTGGCTTCTTGACCTCTCCTGACACATTTCTTTTTTTTTTTTTCATTGACTGGATTTTTGTGCAGTTTTATATATGTGCAAATAAATAAAAAAAATAAAAATAAAAAATGTTTTCTATTTTTCTGCAGGTGGAATAAAAATGACATCACTGACTCACTGTCCACTGTCACGCCTCGCTCGCTAGAGGTCACTGTGCATCTCTATCAATGGGTGACGTGAGCGTGACGTACCAGGAAGTGTGTTGTAGAGAGACAACAACAGTGCAGCAGGCTAATTCAAGTGTTACCTGCTATATGCCAATAACAGAAACACATGTATGATGACTCTTCAGCAATATCTGAAATTATTCCTCTAAAAACGCTGCTGTGTGGAGTTAGCACCAAGAAGGCCGAACAAGTAAGTCATGGCGATATATCATTCCTCTGTGTGTTTTGTCAGTGTTAGCTTAGCTGGGCTAGTTTCAATCACAACCCAAGGCCTATAGAAGGAGGTTAGGTCATACGTCATCAATACATCACACCTCTGTTGGGAATTGTACATGCGCAGTAGAATCTGACCGCAGTTTGAGTTACACTGCGCATGCGTCATACCTCATACCCAAGACCCGTGTCCTAACCTCCTTCCATAGGCCTTGTCACAACCCTGTTAGCATGCTACACATTATTGACTGGTGAAACATTAAAGTTATTTGGTTCCTTACTGCCTACTGATACTATATGTTATAATTACCCACACTAGACTGTTACTTGTGTTTACAATACGTAAATCTGAGGAGTTTTCTTACCTGTGTAACGTTAAACATGCAAATCAACACCAGATTCGCTTGAAAAAGCCGTCAATTTAAAGTCATATTGCTTGCTGTAGACATACAGAGTTATCTGGCAACACAACAGCTACACAACTTAAATGAACAGAAGCTGCTGGTCAATTCGGCATACATTTAATCAATCAAATAGCAACTGTGTTTCTTATTTAGCCTTATACATGACAATATATGTCTGATATATCCTTATCCCTCAAGCTTCAAAGTATTAGCTAGATAGATATATAGATACTATAGATATATACTATAGATATATACTATAGAGAGAGAGATAGATAGATGATAGATATATAGATACTATAGATAGATAGATATATAAATAGATACTATAGATAGACAGATACTATAGATAGATAGATAGATAGATACTATAGAGAGATAGATAGATGATAGATAGATAGATAGATAGTAACTTTATTGATCCTGAGGGAAATTCAAGTTTCCAGCATCACAGTTCCATAGTGCAAAACATGTTAGTAAAAAGGCAGTAAAAAAGTTAGTAGTGCAAAGTACCAAAAAATATACCAGATATAAAAATACAAGGAGATGAAGAAAACTGTTAAAAGTGAATATAGTGCAGGATAACAGCTGTGATACACGATTATTAAAAAAATTAATATAGTGCAGAAGAGACTGTTAATAATGAATATAGTGCAGGGTAACTCCAGTAGCTTAGTCTATGAAAGTGCACTGTGTGCATTATTATCTGTCCTGCAGACTGTCCTCCTTTGTTACCTTATGGAAAGCTATAGTGTAAAGTAAAAGAGAAATCGTACTGAAATCAAGTGAGAGTATATTAAATATCAATGCCGAATTCCACAGAGGTCCATAAAGACTGGCATTGGCTTTTGGGTTTGCATTTTGCTGATGTATTTTTTGCCAAAAAATCAATTAAGCATGATATTGGCACTACTTTTAACAGGAGTCTGGTGAAACCTTGGTCCTTGCAGAAAACATTCAGATTTTCATGTTTGTCAAACACGACATTGTGAAGAGAGAAGCTGCTTTTGGCTGGTTCTAACCAGTATCAGCTGACTTAAACAACTTCCTAAATAAATCACTTTCATTTCCACTTATGTTATGATTCTTTGTAGCTACTATGTGAGCAGAAAACAGGTATTTCTGATCATTTTTGCAATTAAAAGTGGTAAATCAGATGCTTTAAAGACCTTTATAATTGAATTAGATTCTACTTTTTTTTACCAAGAACTGATGACTGTTGTTTCCTGTGTTTATCATGTAGGTTTATTATCATTCACTCGGGACACTTAGGAAGACGGTGACATTTCCAAGCCTTTTCTAATGTCCTCTGGCTGTCCACCCCAGTCGCCAGCCGTGGCGAAGTCTGAGGTAGCCGTTGATGGAGAATGCCCGCTGCTGGCTGCCACCTTTGCCTACTGGGACAACATCCTGGGCCCACGGGTGCGCCACATCTGGACGCCGAAGGGAGACCAGCTGATGTTCCTCAGCGATGGAGAGGTCACGTTTTTGGCCAATCACACACTCAACGGGGAGATTCTGCGTAGCGCCGAGTGTGGCGCCGTGGACGTGAAGTTCTTCGTCCTAGCAGAAAAGGGCGTCATCATTGTGTCGCTCATTTTTGATGGCGAGCTGAAGGGGGACAAGAACACATGTGCCTTGTCCATTATCCTGCCTCAGACGGAGCTGGCCTTCTACCTGCCTCTGCACACCATCTGCGTGGAGAGGCTAAAGCACGTTATCCGCAAGGGACGCATTTGGATGCAGAAGGTACGATGCTATTCTTGCTGATCCCTTGACTTCTCGGACACAAGAGTATAGGCAAATTATTACCCTTTACACCCATAAACTTACTTTGAAACCTGATCTATCCTTAGGGCCTGATCTTCCTGATCTGAAATGGATATTAAGTAAATCTATCACCTCTCTTTTACCCAATTGGGATTGCAACAACAACATTGGCAGAATAATAAAGTTGCAGTCTTCCAGCACAGAGGACTAAATTAGCTAATTAGGTCTGAGAGCTCCTACAGAGAGAGCTAGTGAGGAGGTAATAATAGGGGTCGACAAAATAACGTGACGCACAACACTAAAAATATATCAGCATTGCAGACACTGCTGTAAAAATAGGTCTTCAAGGTTGAATGTCAACAAGTAGTAAGCCTATTTATCAATGTCTTATGTTCTGAACGTTGTTTCTCTTGTCAGACTGTTCTCCCTGACATAGTAAATATTTTAGTAGGTTTTTTATTTTGCCTGATGCACCCACAGGTCGGTCTTTTTGGTGCTCTTTCAGTCGTCTTGTCTTGCTTTGAAGACATACAGTATATCAGAGTAGTCATTGCTGACAAATACTGCTCACTGGCCTTAGGGCTGGACATTGATCTCGGTGCTTTTTTGGCGTTGACCAAAATGTATGTGTTACTATGTATCTGTTCTGATTCTGTTCCATTAATAGGGCTGTGTATTGTCAAGAATCTGGCGATACGATACGTATCATGATACAGTCGTTAAGATTCAATATTTTTTAGATATATTGCGATACTTTAAGCAATGTGATATATATCACGATTTTTAAAAAACTAATTTTAGGAAACTGTCATATATGACTAACATACAGTATATGCATAAAATCTGAGTAAAAATCAGAACAGTGGGATCTGCATTTGCATTTATCACAGTCCCTGTAACATCAACATATTATTAACAAGTTATTTTTATAAAACGGTCACTATATCCTGACAGTAGTGCATGGGACAGGTTAATCGGAAAAAAATCATGTGCCTCTGTGTCCTCCGGTGTCTTCTGGTGCTCCTAGCAGCATCTGCAAGATTTCACAGACCGGAGGAAAACAACCAATCAGAGCCGAGCTGGAGTCTGCCATCGAGCTGCAGCTCTGAGCAGCTGTCAGTCACTTGCGAACTCCGATTAAATGGTCAAACTAGGCAGCGCTGATCAAATATGAATCAATATTCCGTTACTGTAATGCCTAGTTCTCGCCTTAAATGTTTTCAGAAACATATTGTAGTGTACTCTTTACTGTTTAAAGCCTGAAAACAGAGCCATTAGGAGGTACAGAAGTCTAGTTATCTCTCAGAACACTTGAATACAATATGCTGAAAGGTTATTATGGAAATGTTTGCCCAATGATGCCAAAAATATTCTGCCTACTGCAGGTTTAAGTGTCAAAAACTGTCAAGTCCGTCTGGTAAAAAGGAATGTTTCTGAAATGAACTTCTTCAGTTGACCGTTACCACTTTCCTTCAACTTTAGGGCTACAACATCATCTCGGTGCTGAGCTTGGAGATCGTCCCTATCATGGAGCTGTTGGCCTCTATGAAGACACACAGTGTGCCAGAAGATATCGATGTGAGCAGCACACACATACACACACATTAACAACTCATACTTCAAAACTGAACAATGAACGACAAACGAACTAGAAGAAACCATAACGATTGAATAATTGTTAACATAACAGCAACAGGAATGTAAAGATTTGGGGAAACACACTATAGATCTGTGAATCATTTTCTTGTTGATGGCAGAGTTTCTATTGAATACGATCACATATGACTTTTTGAAAAAGAAAAAAAATGTCTCCAACTTTGGTAAATTAGATTTTTTTTCCTTATTTCACTTGTTCACATAGTTTCTATTTCCAGGATGTTTGAATTATCCAGGTTCTCTGCCTAGATTACCACCCAGTGCGATTCAACACATTTGCTCCCCTCTAATATGCAAATGAAACAAAAAAACTAGCACAAAAGAAGCTCCCTGGAATCTTTCTTGCTGTTTCCTACATTGTTACACAATGGTGGCTTTGCATCTTATTTTCATCGCAGTGCCTGCAAAATGTGCCCATCAGCACTTTTGTCTTTGTTGAGACCAATTTTTAAAAATGACCCCTTTGTTTCGCTCCCGCCGAGTAGATAAAAGACACCGTGCTAAATGATGATGACATCGGGGACAGCTGCCGAGAGGATTTCCTCCACAAGTAAGCACCTCCCGTACAGGCAAATGGAAGACAGATGATGAACAATGCCCATTTAACACCCATCAACCTTCCAGATGAGTAATGGCTCTCCACTTAGCCGAAGTTTCCTCCAGAGAAAGGACCATACCTAAATCGCTGTTAGTGTTGAGAGTCTGGAAAGTCCATCCCGGCGATGAAGCCCCCAATTGCTCAGAGTTGAACAGGATTAGCTCGGCATCCTGTGGTGATGACAAATCATCTGTGCACTGGAATTTATTTGCTTGATTCTTAAGGATATTTATAGCTGAGGGAGATTTTTAATTAGAGAATAACAGATTTACGGGAGCCCTGAGAGGCAAGTGGGAAAACAAATTCTGGTGATCCATTTTCTGAATCTGAGCTAAATTGTTTTCTCTTCTGTGTTTATGACTTAAGAACAGGTGAAAAAAGGTTTTGCCAGGATAATATTTCAAAGTTACTTTTTTTTCAGGTGGGAATAATTTTTTTTGACGGATTAATTTTTTTAAGTTTGTTAAAGTTGCCACAAGAGGCTGAAGTGCACCACTACCACATGTTCTAAATAGGACTAAAAGTATTCATGTTTTCTTCCAGGTGAGATTTAATTTACATAATTTGTTTACACAAAATACAGTATAAGTACATTGTGTTTAAAGTGCATGGAGAAATTTAACTCTAGAAAAAAACATGAATGCTTTTAGTTCTAATACTGATCCTGAAAAAAAAATTACTCCTGAACAACTTTCCATCTATTTCAAAGATGAAAGCCCCAAAGTTTTTTTTACCTGATCTTAAGTAATAAACACAGGAGAGGAAACAATTTAGATCAGACTTAGAGAATAGATCATCAGATAATTTTTTTCCTCACTTGGCTCTCAGGGCTTCCGTACAGAAAAAAATTCTGGTTATCCATTTTCTAAGTCTGATCTAAATTGTTTTCTGTCCTGTGTTTGTGACAGGTGAAAAGAAGGTTTTGCAGTATAATATTTCTAAGTTCCTTCATTTTTTTTCATCTGTGAAACCGGTGGGAAAAAAGTTTTGCCACGATTATTTTTCTACGTGTTTTTTTAATCTGTGAAAACATTTGGGGGGAAAAACTTTTTGGCAGGTGTTAATTTTTTTTTTGACGGGTGAGTTTTAATCTACATAATTTGCTAACACACAAAATACTGTATGTACCTTGTGTTTAGAGAGCATGGAGAAATTACAACAACAAACAATAACATGACAAAAAAAAAATCATAAAAAACATTCCACCTCTTTCACCGATGAAAAAAACATTAAGGAATTTAGAAAGATTATCCTGACAAAACATTTTTTTTCATCTGTTCTTAAATCATAAACACAGGAGAGAAAACAATTTAGATCAGACATAGAAAATAGATCACCAGAATTTTTTTTCCTCACTTGCATCTCAGGGCTTCCGTACAGACTAGTTGTATGTTTGAGGTAATGTAAGATGAAGTTTAAAACTAATCAGGCAAAATAGTTGTTATTTTTTGTGATGACTGAAGGTGAGAAATGGACTATTTACCTGAGAATATATTCTAAAAGTATATTATAGAATATTAATATAAGACTATTAGAATATTAACCAAACTACATAAGTTAAAAGGTAAATGTAATGATTACTGGGAAGAGTTAACTCTCCACTGGCCCCTCTATGTAAAGCCTCCTGATTGTTTCTCGGACCCACTTCCTCTTGTCTCAATCATTATTCCTAAAAGCTGTCATTGATGATTAGAACTATGCTAATGAAGCTAATTGACTCTAATTTGCATGTCTTTGTCTCTGTGGTTCAGGGCCATCAGCTCTCATCTGCAGACTTGCGGCTGTTCAATAGTGGTTGGAAGCAACCCAGAGAAAGTAAATAAGGTAAATGCACCGTATTAGTGGCTGCACACAGACAAAAGCAATGCACCTACATAATTTAAATTGTTTTGAAGTGCTGTTGTTTTGAGTTTAATGAGCCCCTCATGCACTTTTTCAGTCTCTGTAACTGCTTGGGTCGGTATTTTGAGTGTCTGTCTGGGCTTGGCAGCACAGTCACTGCTGCAACTGTTTCCAAAATGATAGAAGTCATATGAAAAAACATATCAGCTACTCCAAATTCGCAGATATTGGAATTAAACGAAGAAAAGTTGGACATGCTAACCGAGGAAACTGATATTGCTCACCATACACTGTTTGTTTTTGAGATTTACAGCAGAAAACAGCCACTAACAGTTTGCCCAATGAATATCAAAGGGCTACACAGCCTTGATATGTACTTTTATTGACTTGAGGCCTGAACTGAGCACCAATTAAATCAAGATTTTTATTTGTATCTAACAACAAGCCCCAAGCCTAATGTCAGATTAAGGTCTATAACCAAAATGTGGCTACTTTAGTACATTTTGTGCTGAGATGTAGCTCCTTGAATAAATCCCTTCCTCATTTTCTGCATTGAGGTAACAAATGAACAAAGAAAGAAAGATGTACACTTTTCACCCCTGTAACTCTTTCTCACACTTTTTCATCTGCCCGGACAAACTTATTTGTTAATAAAAGTGTAAATTGTAGTGAAACTGACTATACACTTTTAAACCAACAATATCAGGGCCCAATTGTTTATTTATATTATAATAAATACAGTTATTTATGCAAATAAAAATCCTAATTTTTGTCTTAAAACCTGGGGGCTGGGGCTCCGCATTGGAATTTCACCCTGGGCACCAAAAGGGCTAGAGCTGGCCCTGTTAGTTTGGTTTGCACACCCCGTCAAATGGCAAATAGTTGCAATTATGTCTAAATTTGAGCTGTTCTCCTTCACTTGAAAGCAACTGAATACACCATGTAAGAATCAAAGCCAGTTATTTTCTCAGCTTTTTTTGTCAAAGCGTTGAAATCTGACTGTTTTTCCACAGATTGTGCGGACTCTCTGCCTCTTCCTCACCCCGGCCGAGAGGAAGTGCTCCCGCCTCTGCATGGCTGACTCTTCTTTCAAATACGACACGGGCCTGTTTGTTCAGGGTCTGCTCAAGGTAGCCACCAGTTCTCTCCTCTCATTATACAGCACACTGTGATTTGAATTAGAGCCTGGATATTGTTCTGTTCTGCCTGCTTGTTTGATGTTGTTCTGACCTAATTTCTTTTTCTGACTAGAAATTGTTGCAATAAGATATTTGTATTACTACACTGCATACGATTAAGATAATTTTTTCACGCATGCAGCTTTTTTGTGTTGTCTTCATACGGTTTCTATTTTTAATCATCCTGCAACTGCAATGTGCGAGTTAAGATGTACATGCGTTAAAAATGTGTAGTTTTGTCCTTAGTGTATTCCACTCACAGTTTTCAACATTACAATTACTTATTATTTACTGCTGTTTTACAAGGCAGGAGGGCTTAATGTTACACAGGCAGTTGCTTGTTAGTTCAGCCATAAAGAGTAAGTATGGTGCACAGAGCTCCTGCAGGATCCTCTTATAGATTTCCACATGAAATGCAGCGAGGAACAAGAGGCCCAGGGAGAAACAACAAGAAAGGAAATGGGAAGCTGCTTGCTTGCAAGAGGTGAAATAATTTATTAAAGCTTCTATGCGCATATATGACATGCATATAGGAGGTTTTTCGTAGAGCTACCTTGAAGTTCATTCTTTGTTTATATATGCAGGTCGGAAGGTCTGATAAATAATTTTTTTTTTTTTTTTGCCAGCAATGAACTTCCTGTTGTTGTTGTTGTTGTTGTTGTTTCCTCTTGTAGAAAGAATCAGATCAGAAATACTTTATTGATCCTCAGGGGGAAATTGGGGCATTACAGTTGCTCTTGTATAAACATAAGAAGTGTAAGAAAATATAAATAAAGGAGTATGTAACATGTAAATTATGTACATAATGGTATAATATTATCAAAATATATGTAAAGAAATATAAGTACTAAAAATAAAAAATAAGAAAATGAGAATATAAAAAATATGTACAATTATTTGCATCAAGACGTGCAAAAAAGCAAATACAAAATGCTTATAAGTAAATACAAAATACTGAGAAGTGGTATATATTAAGTGTGTTAAATATAAATGCCAGAATGGTATAAACAAAAAAATTAATAAGAATATTTCTTGAATATACAGTATAAATACAGTATTAATGACAGTATTGCATAGTTGAATTATTGTACAGTTAAGTCATAAAGAAACATAGTGTCTGTGCTGTGTGCTCTTTACATTGGCACAGAATGCAGTGGAGGGAACACATTTCCTGCACACTAAGCAGAATAGTCCGACCAGGTTGTAAGATCATCTGAGGGGTCGGCAGGTATTCAATGTGGGTTTCCCCCCTTTTTTCTTTTTTAATTCCCAGGACTCCACAGGCAGCTTCGTCCTTCCCTTCCGCCAGGTGCTCTACTCCCCCTACCCGACCACGCACATCGACGTCGACATCAACACGGTCAAGCAGATGCCGCCGTGCCACGAGCACACGTACAACCAGCGGCGCTACATGCGGTCTGAGCTGAGCGCCCTCTGGAAGACGGACAGCGAGGAGGACATACCGCCCGACACAGTCATCCACACTGACGAGAGCTTCACACCTGACCTGTAAGCCATGCACGCACAGTATCTGTTGTGTTTGTGGGTTACACAAATATTCTATAATATAAAATACACTATTTTATTTGCACTTTTTTCACACACTGTTTAAAAAAAAAATCCTCTCACATTAAAAAATGCCAATGTCATATCTTAACCATAATGCCTTTTTTCTTAGGAACATATTTCAAGACGTCATGCATAAAGACACTTTGGTGAGGTCATTCATAGATGAGGTAAGAATATAGCCACGCTTTTTTTTCCATTTCTTTATTGTTTCAATAAAAAAAAAAACTCTCAACCGAGTCAGAAGAAATAAGAAAAGAAAAAATGAACCCTGCAGCATATTGACAAAAATAGGAACATAATAGATAACATAACAATAAGCATTGTTATCATTCTCATTATCATCATTCAGAAGAAAAATTAGAGAGAGAAACTGTAAAGCACTTTGGATAAAAGCACTATTTACCATTTAAATCAAATAGACGGTTTTGGAGGGTTGTTGCTGAGTCATATCTTTTTTTAGCCCACAGTAGGAATATAAATATTGCTAAAAATGTACCCTCTAACATTGTTCTGGCGTACCTGCTGTGTTTTGTGAGAGGTATGTAAATGGGTTCTATCTGAAATAGTAACAATAACAGGGTCGGTAAAACAAAAAATAAGCATTTAATAGAGCTTTCAACTGAATTTGAATGTGGATAAAATATGTTTTTTCCACACCAAGTTGAGGTGTATTTATGATGGCATATTAAGGCATTGTAGGTAAAAAATAAATAAATAAATGAATGAGCCGAGGGATGGGGGGGAATATTGCGAGAAAAATCGTCCGGACTTTGAAGAGATATTGCCTTGAATTGGGACTATTAAGAGGAAAACAAAATCATGATTTGAGCCTTTTTTCTAATAAATTTGTGAGTTTTTTCTCGTAAATTTACTTCTTTAATCTCAGAGAATATCCACGTTTTTTTGCGTAAATTTACGATTTCAATCTCAGAAATTCTGGGGGGGTTTTCTCGGAATATTACCCCCTCCCCCGGCTCCGTAAAAGTTTCTTTTTTTACCTACAATGGCTCTCTCAGTATCGTTTAACCATTAACAAGTACCCCCTTCTTATTGCAGAAGCCCTAAAATGAAACTGTTGTTGTTCCCTTTTGGTCAGGTCATGAACCTCTTTGGTGTCAGAATTAGTCAAAGTGATAGGGAACCAAATGTTTTTTTTTTTCTTGCCTATTCTATATATATACTGTTCTGTCTCGTATGCATTTCTATTGCAAAATGTTGTTGCAGTGATATTACTGCTGACAGTTTGTCAGCTCTGAGTGAGGATTCAACCAGCTGATACTTGTTCAAGGGTTACTGCAAAAAATTGAAATATGTCGTTGTTTTTGGCTTCGTATTGCTGTGTATGACTAGTCTTGTTTTTTACTGCAGTGTAATACTGAAAGTGTCAGATGCATTTTCATATTTTGTCTGCGGTACAGTGCTATTGAACGCAGACCAGGCCTAGTACTGTATCAGGCTGCAGCAAATACTTGAATGATGTGCTCCCACCTCACTGATACAGTCTCTAGAGCCCATAGGTACAGAAATGTAGAATTTATTCCCACGGGTCACAACCCCGTCATCCGCCCCTATGAAAGTGCTCCCAGAGTTACAAGTTTTTCTCGCGACAACAGCAGTATGTTTCTCTCTCAAGGTTAGCACAGAGGAGGGTGGAGTGTATTATTGCAGCCTTTTCACAGCAGAGCCATAGCCCGGACTACTAATTGACATCCTGTGTCTTACCCAGGTGTTCATGCTGAAGCCGGGCCTGTCCCTGCGGAGCACCTATCTGGCCCAGTTCCTGCTGCTGCTCCACAGGAAGGCCCTCACGCTGCTCAAGTACATCGAGGACGAAACGTAAGAGCTGTCGCCAGTAAGACTTTAATCCAAAATAACAGGAAGGATTATTGTTTGGCAATAGACCACGCACCCATTCCACAGAAAAAACAGCCTAAATACCAGAGCTGATAATTCACTTGTCATCTGCCATTGTTATTGTATTTGCTTTGACATTGCACTTCAGCCATTGACCTTACTCTGATAGGGACATAGACAGGACACACCCTAAAGTTTTGTAGTCTGTGGCCCTGATGTAACACACTTTCCTCAAGTTTGGAGTCAAGATAGTCATGTCAATGTTTGGTAACGTTATCCACGGGGTTTTGTTGTACAGGGGTGAAGGTACAGCAAGCTCTAAAGGTCCTGACACACCAACCCGATATCAAAGAACTAGCAGCAACGAAGGCCACAAGTTGTGTTGCCTTACGTTGCCTTTGTCTCCGCCAAAAAGTTGCCCTCGAACACACCGCAAAGACTACAGCCGACGGCCAACTACCACATACGTTCTGCGCCTGCGTGAGATGAAATCACCCTGCACACCAGCAGGAAGTGGTAGTCTGTATTTGTCATTCAAAAAGGGAACCTAGAAGACCGGGGACGAGCCGTTGTTATGATACATATATAAGATAAGATAAGACAATGGTTTGCCGACCATTTTCACACCACTCTGACTCACCACTTAGCTTCATTCCAGATGGCCATGTCGTTGTGAAAATATCCGCGTATTGGATTGATCAGATGAGATGATGATGCAAACTGAGAAGAGACTTTGGTGTGTTTCCTCTTGACTTTACTCGTTGGCTTGCTTTCCTCACGTCCATATCTCTTTTCGTGCACTGATTCTGATTTTAAGCTGAACAGCCAATCAGACTGATTTTTCTCACCGACGGGCTCCGCCGTGGAACACACCACAAAAACTAGGCCAATGGATGCTCACCGACAGCCCCAAACTGTCCGACGGCCGACCGTCGGCTTGGTGTGTCAGAGACGGCCTTAAGGCAGTGGTTCCCAACTTAGGGGGTCACCAAAGGTTCATGGGGGGTCGCGAGGCCCTCTTCATTTTAAGGGGTGTGAGACAACTTTCTATCTCAACATTTCCTTCATTTTTGTGAAACTAAATGAAATTGTTATTTTTAAAATTTGGATTATTTTCTAAGATATAAACAGGATAAGGGCACGGTGAAGACCTGAACACAAGTTATATTCACAGAGCCTTCCCTCTCTGCTGAACAGCCTCGTCCTGTATTAGAAAAGTACGCAATTAAAACAAACCAAAGAGCTAGTAGAGCAATGGCAAAGCATCAGGGAGAAGAAAACACTAAATTTGTCAAAAAAGAAGCCTTCTAATTATGTATGATTGTTAAAAATGAAAAAAAGCATAATACAGACAGAGAACTGTATTCAAAGTTACTATAAAAAACAGGAAGAATCTCTGATGCAATATTCACAGGAATTAATCTTACACAATCTTTCGCTTTACACAAACTTCCTGCAGTTGTTGCCTTCGTTACTTGGGGTCGTTGTACAGTTTATTAGTTGTTCTGTACTGTTATTGTTATGCAGTGAATATAATATGAAATATCCATAAAATAGTCACTTAGTCAGGGGTCGTCGGTTTACTCAATGATGGAAAAGGTTGGGAACTGCTCTTAGGAACAAAATGACCATACATGGAATGATTGGGAACTTACAATGTTAACTCAGTTGAGAAACATCTGTTAGTCCAGAGGCCTGTACTACGGAACGAGTTCAACATACACAGGGGATCTTCTCGTTATCTGGCTTAACTAACCCTATCAACCGCGATCCCACTAAACGGTCTTACGACGGTGGTTATCAACTCGGCGTAAATTAACAGACTTATTGATTTAACGGAATACTCAAAAGTCAGACATAGTCATTTAGATCTTGCAGTGAAATATAAATAGCTTTCAGAGTATATGATGATTAGATTACACTGAATCACATTATGGCATTTTACAAAGTTGTGGCTACTCCGGTGATGTGAAACAGACTTGAGAGCAAGTTTAAAAAAAAAAAAAATACAAAAACATAATTCAAAGCGATAAGCACCCACAGCACACAGCCAGCTGTCCTTCCTGCTTTTGTCAGTTTAAGCTGTGTTGCTTTTAGCCTGGATTATGACTCTAACTTCCTTTGTCTTTGTGTAATATTATCATACTATCTGTGCACCAAGCTCTGATTGGTCAGTAGGAGGTGCTTTTATATGAGTTGATGTCTTATCTGGAACATAACCTGCTCCGGAGCAGGTTAGTTACCATGGCAATCTACCCCGATAAGAAGTGAACCACCGTCATAGCAGTGTTAACCCTGAAGTTACCTCAATAATTCCAAATCCTGCTTCGTATAGTACAGGCCTCTAGGCGAGGACCCAGCTGAAACCAATCTCAAACGCCACTAGGTACATGTACAGTGGACCTGCAGAGTTCTAAAACCAAAACAATGTCTTGGATGCAGAGAAAGAATGGAATATATGGTCAGGGGAACATGCAGGCTACTTTTTACAGAAGAAGTAGTGCAAAGAACACAGACACCATTCTGCTGAGCATGAGAAAAGAAACTCATATGATCGGGTGAGTCATCTTTCACCCTGTTCTGAACAAGCAGACAAGTTCTGACTGTGATACATCGCAGTTGGCTTTACTGATACGCACAAAGACACTAACTGAGAAACCTTAGCTGTTAAGTGTTTTGATGGAGTCAAATAATATCTACATACTGTCGGTTTACCATAGCAACTGGTACATATCCCCTGCCGTACAGTTACAGGTGATAGTAAATGGCAAGATTAAATTACATTTTCCCACTGGTGAGGCACCCTGCCCTGACATTTGACCTTGTTAATTTGTCACTTATTTAACACTTATTATTACAGTAGACATAAAACACCCCAGAACATAATTAAAGCAACGTCTTTCTATTTTTGCATAGTATATCCACACATGAGTAAGTGTGTCAGCATGTTTCTAGCCAACAGTGCTGCTGAGCTCGCAACAACTATCTGCCCCCTCTATGAGGCTGGAAAGATGTAGATATTACATATTACCGAATAACAACAGGCAATCTATATTCATGATCGCCCTCTGTTTCTCTGTAACACCGGAGCAGCAGCCATGTTCTAACACGCAAAAGTTACGACATGCTTTACCTGATTGTTAAACATCCCACACAACCAGAGGGGGGTGAGGTTAGCACTTTCCTGTCTGATGAAACAAGTGGAGGCATTTTCATATTGCCCTCTTCCATTTTGCCCTTCAAAGGGGGGACACGCCTCATAATGTTTATGTATGTGGTGAAGAGCACAAAAAGTTTGTCCTTCGGTTTAGCCGAAAAGGATTTGACATTTGTTAGCAACACGTGCGCCATTTCAGACCTTTAGTGGTCAAAGGCCCTCGTGAATATAAAACAAAGCATAATATTAGACTAACAATGAATAGACTATAAACTATACATTCAGTGGGGAAGGACTGTAGAAGTGTAGCGCCCTTGATACTACTGAAGTTATGCAAAGCAGAATTAGAGCACGGTCACACGTGAGCGAATGAAGGCGAGTGACCGTCGCCTGCCGAGGCGATATTCGTGCTGAATGTGGGCATTGCCAAGTGGGGTCAACCTATAGACTGTATATATAGATGGGTGACGCGTCTCCACTCGCCCTGTTTATAGCATCAAGTAACTAATTAAAGCCAAACTTTTCCGAAAAAGACTTCCACTTCGCTCTCCCCTACTGCATGGCTCCACTTAGTCTCAACAGGACCTCTACTTCCACCGTGACTCACACAACACTTTGCCAGATGTTATATATCTTGATTTACAAACTACTTTACATCAAGACGTCAAGTACTGAATGTAAAAAAAAACTTCCTGCAGTAAATGGAAAAAATATAAAGTACATTTGGCACACTCAATTCCATTAACCTTGTCAAGTACCGTCTTGGTTGATGGTCAGCCAAAATTGAGCTTGCCAGTAGAAATCAGAGTGATGTTTCCATCAGCAGTGCGGTAAAAGTTGGTGGTGGTTCTAAGAGGACCCAGACAGAGAAGACGCACATACATTCCAGTTACAGGGGGCTAGCATCCATAGCTACGTTTGTGTCCCGCAAGGCAAATTTCAGCATATCAATGAAAATGATGTAATGATTTAAACCACAGACTGTATATAAAGACGGACGACGTGTCTCCACTTCCTCCCACTGTACAGAAATTGAAGCAAAAATATCCAAGATACGCAAGCTGCCATCTTGAGATTTTGACGTAATTTGGAGCCGGAGTCTTCGCAGTAGTGATCGGGCGGTAGAGTCGCAGTCTCAAGGTCATCCAATAGCGAGCACGGCCACAGCTTGTCAGCGAGAGAGACTCACAGCTGCCAATCATGCGTCTCACCCCCTTTCAAATATCTAGTTAAAACCAAACTCGTCAGACAAATTAACACTTGAACATACATCAGAGTGATAAGAACTACCTAAAATTACAGAAACCATCTCTGGAAAAATGTATTTGACGTGTACTTTGACTTTTTAGTTTGGCCCATGTCCCATCCGCTAACATGAAGGGGGCGGGATTTATGGTCTATACTGCAGCCAGCCACCAGGGGGCAATCCAGATGTTTTGGCTTCACTTTTGGGAAGCTATCGTCCATCTTTATAAACAGTCTATGGGTCAAACACACATACTTCTTTGCTATTGGTTGAGGCTGCGACTTCACCTGTCAAAGTTCTCCAAAGTTAAACTCCACGCCATGCAAATTTGCTTTGCCACCGAAAGTAAAACACTTTGCTTGCATAGAATGGAAGTGAATGGGCAAATATTTTTACAGTTAATTTTGCCCGTGTGACAGTGACTTTAAGCTGGTAATTATGCAAAAATGAATGGCTGATATTGAATTTGCTGTTTTTGTTTGTTTCATATCATTGTAAATGTAATCTCTTTGTGTTTTGGACTGTTGGAAAGATGAAACAGGCAAACTGTAAACTTCTGTCTTCACAATTTTCTGACTTACCTAAAAACCAAACGAATAATCAAAAACAAAAAATCAACAGATTAATCAATAATAAAAATGATTCGTTACCTTTAACGACATGAACAAAATATAGCCTGGTTGACGGTGAGTCTGGCTCACAGGACCGGTTTATGATGGTGATTGGTGTTGGGAAGAAACGGGGAAGAGGCGGCCGGCTGGTTGTCGAGCTATGCAGGGCGATGAATCCTCAGCATCATCCGAGAATGACAGCTTCCCCGTCTACATAGCACGTGTTTGGTGAATAATGTGCCGAGCAAGAGAATGATGCAAAGCACATGCCATGGCCTCCCCAGTCACCATCTGATAGACCCTCATCATCATCAAAGCCCTAAATGATGTTTTTATGATCATCATTTGATCACTGACAAGAAGTTCTCACTTCTTTGCCTCCCCCCCTGAGGTGCAGAAATGAGACTGTATGCCAGGTGTCAAGGTGACCTGGTGGCTTTTGATGGCCTCACACCAGACTTTGCATTAATGCGTCTCTCATTTAGGCCGTTAACAGAACATTCACTAAATGATAAAAAATGTTAGAGACCAGTACTATAGCTTTACACTCTCCTAAGTCCATGGAATTTCCTCCTCTCTGGGGACCTTGTTCAGTTCTTGTAAAAGAACTAGAAATATTTGTATCTCTAGTCACGCTCTGGCTCGGCTCTCAAAACACCTTCTTAAAGGGACAGTTCAGATTTTTTGAAGTTGGGTCGTATGAGGTTTTTATCCTTAGTCAGTGTATTACCTACAGCAGATGGTGGTCAGCACACCCCCAGTTTGGAGAAACAGACAGGAGTACCGACACCGGAGCAAAGCAATGTACTGCTGTGGACGGGGCCGGCAGCAAAGCACATTTTAGCCACCTAAAACAATCTGTATCAGTTTAGGTGAACACTATATTTCGAATATTTTCACCGCTTTACCTTGCCGTCAGACAGCCTTTTCGGAGAGGGAACTGAAGCCGTCATATCCATCTATGCTCGCTTAAGAGCCGCCAGACTCCATTGATAAAAACAGTAATTTTACTTTGCAGAACACGGGAGTTGCTGGTCTACCGCTGCTTCGATCGTTTAGTTTGTTTGTGTTATTGTGTGTCTTTGGTGAATCCGCACTAACTCTTTAAAACGCCAAAGTCACACAATAACACAAACAAACGAACCAATCGAGGCAGCGGTAGACCAGCAACTCCTGTGTTCTGCGAGGTAAAATTACTGTTTTTGTCAAAGGAGTCTGGTGGCTTTGAAGAGAGCATAGATAACGGCTTCAATTCCTCGTCAGAAAGGGCTGTCTGACGGCAAGGTAAAGTAGTGAAAATATTTCAAGTATAGCGTAAACTTATCCTGATATAATTTTTTTAGGTGGCTAAAATACGTTTTTGGTGCTGACCCCATCCACAGCAGTACATTGCTTTACTTCCGTGCGGTAACTTCTGTCTGTTTCTCCAAACTGGGGGCATGCTGACCGCCATCTACTGTAGGTAATACACTGACTATGGATAAGTACTTCATACAACTCCTCTTCAAAAAATCCAAACAATCCCTTTAAGCCCCAACAATTCATCTGAGACACTGCGGCCCACCGTGTCTTCAGCTTTCCTCCGATTTTTTTCATGCCTCCGTTCCTGTGGCGACCTGGTCATCGCTCCATCTGGGCTTGACTCATCTCCTTCTGTGCTCCCAAACAGTGGACTGACCTTCCCACTCCTTTAGGACAGCAGTCACTCCCGGTTTGTTTTTCTACTTCGACATGATTTGACTTTTCTCTTGTTTACACAAGACATTTGAGGTCACTTGAGCAAATGCTGCTCTATTGTGCAACAAGTATGAAGCAGCCAGGAATATTTCCAAACTTCTGATCCTGGCGCTTCTTACTTCTGGTTGGTTGTAATGTTGATACATCTCTTACTTTCTACATTTTTCTTACATTTCTTTTATTTGTATTTATTATTATTTATTTATTGCCTTATTTTAAAACCGTGTAGACCTTCTGAGATACATTTACACTCAAAGTGAATTTATTATAACACTGCATAGTACAAACTAGGTGACACAGCGTTATATATTACACTGAGGTTGCTAAAAGAGGTTGAATTGTTGCATCAGTAAATGTGCAAACAAATTGCTTACACACCTAAAATTACACACACCACGACTCCATCAGTACCTTGGTGTTTCGACACTGCACACACATTTGGTGGTGCCACACTGTGGCATCATCTTAAAAATGTTAAAACTGCACTGATAAATATTTGTATATTACCAGTGGATCAAATGACTCTGTGTAATGTGAAAAGGGTCGCTCATAGTGATGAACCTAACGAGAATCATCACCCAACGCTGCAGTTCCCCTCATCTCTACAGAGCATTTCCTGTCACTCTGTCAGCTCATTGTTTTGATTTTACTTAACTTTAACTTTATTGTTTTGATTCACTCTCACCGCCCTCATCAGCCTTGTTTCCAGCAGTAGGTAGCTGTTTTCAATGACTGAAGCTCTGATGAACCCACTATACACTACCTGCTCGGCACCAAACATGATTAGAAAGTACTATCTCATATATTGTGTTGAACCTTTCAAGAAAACAAAAAATACGTTCTCCAGTAGAAGTTCAAAGTTACTGATAATATTATCCAAGATAAATCCACGAATATCTTGCCACAGTTTGTTATATGTCTGTGCTCTCTATCTTTTGTTTCTTTTGTATCTTCCGCTGCGCAGAGGGTTGTGGGTCAGAATAGCCAGAAAAGCATGCTGGCTTGCATATTGCAAAATACGACCGGATGCAGTAGGACAGCCTGGTATTATATATTGGTAATCCTTTCCTTTCATACTAAATAGTATGGTAGTATGGGTATTGGAAACGCACAGTATTGCATTTAAAACCTCCAGGTCTCCAGGGAGGCCTATGTAGCTCTAATCTTCAGACAAATACACTCTTATGATAGTTAATCCCCAAGAGTAGATGTTTGAAGTTCACAAATATATATGGTTATACATATTCAAAAAAAAAAAAAGAAACAAGACAGGTGTTTTACGTTAGAACCAACACATCAGATTTGACACATAAAGTGCATCTGTATTATTGTAGGGCAAGAGAATGATTCAATCATGTGATCAAAATTCTATGTTACCACTATGACAGCTTGATATGTTCAATTGTAGATCGCAAAAACTAATTGCACAATTCTTTTAATTGTTTTGGATTCCTTCAAATTGCAATGTGCAGTCATTTATTAATTGCTATAAATTATAATACAGAGATTCAATTGTTTCTTTCCTAACTAAACACTACAAGACATGTTACCATGATGTTACAAAACATTACTTTTTTATTTATTTTATTTTATTTTATTTTTCCTCCTTTGTCTAAAATGCATAAAATGTTTCCAGAGATGTGATCGTCTGAACATATCTCACTCCGGAGACAACACTAACTACACAAGCAAAGCCATGATTTGTGTGCTCGTGTGGAAGGATAAAGGCGTCTTGTTTATGGTGCTGCTAACAGCCTGAGGTCTAAGGCCATACTATTTTACAGGTGCCTTGACAACATTGTTTATGCTCAGTTGCCATCCCGTAGCAGCATACATAATTCATCGTGGCATGGCCGTTCCTGTGCACAGCTGCAGCCCAACTAGATGCTAATGCAAATCCCCTGACCCCGAGTTATTGTAGCTTGTTAACAGTTCACACTACAAAAGCCTCTCCTCCTCCTCTTTTCACAGGCAAAAAGGGAAGAAGCCGTTTCGATCCCTGCGCAACCTAAAGACCGACCTGGATCTGACGGTGGAAGGAGACCTGTACATCGTCATGGCCTTCGCCGAGAAGCTGAGGGCGGGGCTGCACTCGTTCGTGTTCGGGAAGCCGTTCTACACCAGCATGCAAGAACGAGACGTACTCATGAGCTTCTGACTCACCTGCACTTTATGCATTGGACGGTTAATGGAAACAGATGTTGTATTGTCTTTGTTTTATTGTTACATCAATGCATGCACATGTGTATTATTGAGACAACCATTTAAAAGCCTGATTGTTACTGCTTTACTGAAATGAAAACATTTTGCCTTCCTTTTGTGTCTTGATCAATTCAAGACGTGATTTCAAAGACTGATCGGTACTGCTGTTATGAGCCATTAGAATTAAAGTTTTGATATATCGCCTTGATCAACTGTAAGCATAATGTGATTTTAATGTTTTGAGAAATTATTCTCTGCTGGATGAATTATTCATGTGTTCTATGCCTTCTGTTAGAAAAGGGTCTGTATTAATTTATGGCGTTAAAATTGGCCAAGGTGCCCACCAGAAGATTTGCAATTTAATTTAAAAATGATATTTATTAAAACATGAGTTATTAGTTTCTTCACTGCCTTTATTATACGATAACCTCACAACCTTTTGAACTTGTCGCTTGCTTTTTTTTTTTTTTTTTTAATTCAATTAGCTGAATGTGAATGGTGCAGATCAACTGACATTACCAAAAGGTTGTGAGTAATCACGAAGATTTCATTAAAGATAAACAGTAAATGAAATCTTATCACAATCCCTCCTGACAAAGCAGATCTGTGTGTGCAGCTGGCAGCGATTTTCATCATTAAATGCATTTACCCAGCTGTGCGTAAAACGGATTTGCATTTGATTTTTTTTTCCCACCCACAGCAACAACCCAGTTATGTGCTGTTAGGATTATCCATCTTTAGTGGTGGTCTTAAAGTCAAGCAATCTAGTTTATATGCCATGAGTATTACTTCCAGAGATGCAAAATGTCTTGACATTGTAATGTGTTGAGTTGATAATGTTGTGCCATTCTCCATTTCCTCTACATTTACATATCATTTTGAATTCAGGACATTTGCTCCCACTTGGAGAGACAGTCCAACCATCAAATGACAGACATGTTCTCTATATTTAATCACTTTGCTTCCTTCACTTTTACTTTATTGATGTTTTTAACGATTAACTTTTGTCTACTCGATAAATAATAAAGACTGTAATAAGAAATTGAACATATTTTACACTGTTGTTTATTTGCTTTAAAGCTTATGAAAATAGTAACAGTCTACAGCCATGCTAGCAGCTTTGTGTGGCTGTACTTACAGCGCTTTATGAGCTAAATTATGATAATATTTAGCAGGTATAATATTTACCATGTTCACCATCTTAGCTTAGCCAGCCGATTAGACTGTTGTCAGGCTTAAATAGGCGTTATCAGTCACTACAAGCCCCATAGATGTGGGTCAATAGGGGCCTACTACACCCAATAGTAGGTTTTGTCATCTATTCATTTGGTAGAGCATCGCAAGAAGGTTTAAAGAACACAACAGCGAGCATAGTAATTGTGACAGGAGCAGAAAGAAAGAAAGAAGTTGTAGTTTTGTTCCCTAAACCTAACTTTGTTTTTTTTGTCTAAACCTAAAGAAGCCTTTTTGTTTGAGTTCAAAACGTGACGTTTCATTCAGTTTTACATGTTAGAACATGTTGCTTTTAAGTTTCACTTTCACTTTTACAACGTAGTAGGCGTAGTAGGCCCCTGATGACCAACATCTATGGTGCTTATAGCGACAGATAACGCCTATTTAATGGCCTGATAATAGTCGAATCGGGTGGCTTAGCGTGTTAGCATGCTAACATTTGCTAATCATCTCCAAGTAAATGTGAGGCTGATGGGAATGTCATTAGTTTTGCAGGTATTTGGTCATAAACAAGTATTGGATGGTAAAAAATTGTGACCTGAAGATGTCACTAGATGAAAAGTCAGGGGATCACCAAAGTTATTACAATTCATCCTGAGGGGGGATATGAATGTCTATCAAATTTCATGACAATCCATCCAATACTGGAGGAAAAGTCAGGGGATCATCAAAAACCTTAGGATACAGTACATTGTCTGGGAGCCATGAATGTCCGTACAAAATCTTGTGACATTCCATATTAGATGTTGAAATATTTCAGTGAATAAGAGAAAACGAGGAAAAGTCAATGGATCGCTAATGTTAGGATTCATCTTCTGGGCACCATGAATGTGTACAAAATTGCATGGCAATCCAATCCAAGATATTTCAGGCCAAAGTGGTGGACTGACCAAACAGACTGATATCTCTTGAGCCACCCTCCGTGGCTACAAATGACACCGGAAGTAATCTGTATACGCATATATTATAAGAATCGAGAGAAAGAAATGAGCAAGTGATGTTTTTTAGTTTAAATCTTAGACTGTATATAAAGATGGATGACAGCTCCCCAAAAGTGAAGCTAAAACATCTTGATCACCCCCTGGTGGCTGGCTGCAGTATAGGTCATAAATCCCGCCCCTTCCATGTTAGCGGAAGGGACATGGGCCAAACTAAAAAGTCAAAGTACATGTCAAATAATTTTTTCCCAAAAATGGTTTCTATCATTTTAGGTAGTTCTTTCTTCACGCTGATGTACTGTATGTTCAAGTGTTCATTTTTCTGATAAGTTTGATTAGAATTAGTTGTTTGATGCTATAAAAAGAATGTGAGAAGTCGTGATTGGCGGCTTCAGTATCTGGGATATTTTGGCTTCACTTCTGTTCAGTGAGAGAAAGTGGAGACGCATCGTCCATCTTTATATACAGTCTGTGGTTTAAATCATTACATTATTTTTATCAATATGCTGAAATAGTCCTTGAGGGACAGAAACGTAGCTTGGGATGCTAGCCTCCTGTAACTGAAATGTATGTGTGTCTTCTCTGGCTGGGTCCTCTTAGAATCCCCGCCAACTTTTACATCATTGCTGATGGAAACATCACTCTGATTTCTATTGGCAAGCTCAATTTTGGCTGACCATCAACCAAGACGGTACTTGACAATGTTAATGGAACTGAGTGTGCCAAATGTACTTTATATTTTCTTTTTACTGCAGGAAGTTTTTTGACATCTTGATGTAAAGTAGTTGGTAAATCAAGTTATAACGTCTGGCAATGTGTTGTCTGAGTCACAGTGGCAATAGATGTCCTGTTGAGAGCAGTAACCTCCGGGTCTGAAAAGTGAAGCCAATGCAGAAGTGCCTTAAACCTGCAATCCTTTCTAATAGCCAGCAGGGGGCGACTCCTCTGGTTGCAAAAACAGGTCTGATTGTATAGAAGTCTGTGAGAAAATGAGCCTACTTCTCACTTGATTTTTTACCTCAGTAAACATTGTAAACATGAGTTCATGGTCTCAATCGCTAGTTTCAAGTCTTCTTCAATGCAGCATGATGTTCATTTAGTAAATTATGGGTCTATTTAGAGTGAAATAGGCCATAAAGCAGGGGATGCGTTAGGGCGTGGCTACCTTGTGATTGACAGGCCGCTACCACGGTGTTGTCCAATCTTTGAGTTGTCTTAGAACGTTAACCCTTTCACAGTGTGTTTTCAGTTCATGAAAGTTATTGTAACATTTTGTTCACCTAAAAATGTCTTATTCAGCGTTCGGTTGTACTTAGCTCCAACCACTTGTGCCACTTCTGGTTGCAAAAAACCAAGATGGTGATGACCAAAAACCAAGATGGTGACAGCCAAAAACCAAGATGATGACAGTCAAAAACCAAGATGGCGACAGCCAAAAACCAAGATGGTGACAGTCAAAAACCAAGATAGTGACAGCCAAAACGCCAAACTTGAGCTTTGAAAACTGGCAGTCCACACACCAATGGGTGACGTCACGGTGACTACGTCCACTCCTTATATACAATCTTAGGTCGAGACCAAGTGGAGATGTGCAGTATGCATTGAAAGCAGCATCTGGCTTAAATTAACCCCGAGGGCACACCATATACCAGATCAATCAATCAGATACACCATTAGGCCCATTTGGGAGCTAACCACCTTTTCAAGATGTATCTGAATAACATTAAATATCATTATAATAGCATTGCTCTGTGGGGTCAGACTGTATTCAATTTTAAGTATGGTTAAACAGTGGATTTATGGGTTAAGTGGAAATAACTTTAACTAATGCAGTACATGAACTGCGAAATCCTTCACAACGTGACCACGCTTTCTCCGAGATGTGGTTATCCATAAATGATATCCGTGCTTTCTCTAAACCACTGGATGGGAAAAAAAAGGCAAGCTTGAAGATCGTACTGTAGTCTATCCATAATTGCCCCAAGCAAGAAAATTATAATTAGGTGTCCTCCAGAGAGCCTTGAACTGTTGCATATTTAAAACAGGAGGGAAACGAGCCAAAAGTGAAGGAGCTGTTAATTACTAATAGAATATCTGTATCGACTGTACCGAGGACCTCCTTCAGGAATTCAGCTGGAATAACACTCAAAAGACAGGAAAAATAACTCATGTGAGATATGGTTTCTTTCAAAGCCGCTGCCAAAATAGGTCGGTGTTGAGGGGAAGGCTTGATTGGCAGGGAAAGGCTTTGAGCCCCGATGTTTGGCACCTTTTCAGTAAAATGACTCCTACGTGTTCTTTGGGGAGGCTTTGTTGTTGTGACTGGAGGAGGGCATGACAACAGAGCTCTTACATTAAATAGTACCCTAGAGCTCTAGCAATTCTTAGATAAAACAGGAGATGATGTTATAACCTTAACTGTTTCTGATGCTTTGACATTAGATTGTTTTTTAGATAGGAATAGAACAGGAAATCAAATGGGATCTTGTATTCTTTCCTTTTGGCGCCCAGGTCAGAGGATACCAGTTTTCAGCTACTTTGATATTCAAATCCCTTTAGCAACTAATTTATGTTATGTTAAGTAGCCTACTACTGATAGAAGCAGCTAAAAATTCCCAGAATCTATTGTTGCAGCAGAGCTTCAGAAATAACTCCCATGTTGCAAACACATTTAAGTATATTTAAGGCACTAGAGGTTTGACAGGTCGCTTATCACAGCATTGTCCAGTCTGGGAGTTGTCTGTGTTTTTTTGTCTTACAACTTTAACCCTTTCACAGTGTGTGAACAGTTCATCAAAGTTAATTATAATTTTGCTTACTTGTTCAGTGTTCGATTGTACTTAGCTCCACCCTCTCGTGTCACATCTGGTTGCAAAAACCAAGATGGCGATGGCCAAAATGCCAACCTCGAGGCTTCAAAACGGCAGTCCACAAACCAATGGGTGATGTCACAGTGACTACGTCCACTTCTTATATACAGTCTACGGGATTGACACAGCATTTTGAACATTCATGGTTCCCAGAGGACGAATCCTAATGACCCTATAGTGATCCCTCGACTTTTCCTGTAGTGCCACCACCATGAGGTTGACATTTGTGGTTTTCGAGTGAAATGTCCCAACAACAGCACTATGATCAGTTCAGAATTGCCATTGTCCAACACTCATGACATTCCCCATCAGCCTCAACTTATTTGTTTAGTAATCAGCAAATGTTAGCAAACTAACACGCTAAACTAAGATGGTGAACGTGGTAATTATATCTGCTAAATATCAGCATGTTAGCATTGTAATTGTGGAGCTTGGCAGCAAACTATATGTATCCTTACAAATACAGCAATATTTAATTTAATTTTATTTCATTTTATTTTATTTTATCTTATTTTATTTTATTTGACATGGACATCACAGTAGCATTAGAATTGTAACATACATGTATGCACAGTGTTTGTAACAAAACGCTAATTTACAACACCTACTCTCACTCTTGTATGAATTGAATAGGCCTATTATACTTTGCATGTATTAATCCAAAGAACAATCAAGGGGTGTTGGTACTATTTACAAGACTAACATACACAAATATTCAAATGGCAGGCAAAATAAAGAGTAATTGATTGTTATGATTCTTTTGAATGAACTACTATCATTCCCAAGAAACAGGATTAACCTAATGGAAATCATAGAAATTGTGTTGCAAAAAATATAGTCTTGTCAGATAAAATCTGTTGAACCAGAAACTTAAATTAAGATTTAAACTAAATATATGCAACATTATGTGCAACAGGCAGAATAAAAAAGTGCTGAATTTGTTAGTCTACTAGTCTACAAATGACACTTTTTCTTTCAATATGATGGCAGGAAAGAACACGTGCAATTAGGATAGGCTATATTTGGCGATGCAAAGTCAGTGGACAGTACATTTTTTATTTATAGCCTATACGAACTATAACCGCCATGCTAATGACCCTTTGAAATATGTAAGCACAAAGTGATCCCACTTGAACTGCATTTCACTGCTCCAGAAACTGAATATGTAGCGTTTAATACCCTACTGGCCAGAGGCTTAGGCTTTACTGAGATAGATTGAGATGGACATTTTCAACCCCTCTGCATCGTATTCACTGAGTAAGGGAAATATTTTATCGTGTGAAATATAGTCCATGTTGAATCTTGAATCCCCTCTGGTTTATACAGAAAATCTAAACGAGAGGTAATCTCTTTGTGTAATGCTTTCTTTCTTTGCTCAATTTTTTTTAATGTTTATTCTTTCATTTTATAATAATTATGATGTGTGTGTGTGTCTATAAATTAGTTTATTTGTTCTAGGCCTACACTCCTTTTTGTATCCATTTTTTTGATTATGCTGTTTTTATTATACTTTATTTATTATACTTTTTTTTGTTTATTCTTTTAATTTTTTTACGTTTATTCTTTCATTTTATAATAATTATGATATGTTTATGTTTGTGTGTGTGTGTGTCTATAAATTAATTTATTAGTACTAGGCCTACACTCTTTTTTGTATAAATTTTTTTGATTATGCTGTTTTTATTATACCTTATTTATCATACTTGTTTATGTTTATTCTTTTTTATGTTTATTCTTTCATTTTTTTTTTCATTCTTTTAATTTTTTTATGTTCATTCTTTCATTTTATAATAATTATTATATGTCTGTGTGTGTGTGTGTGTGTGTGTGTGTGTCTATAAATTAGTTCATTAGTACTAGACCTACACTCTTTTTTGTATCCATTTTTTTTGATTAAGCTGTTTTTATTATACTTTATTTATTATACTTTTTTTTACGTTTATTCTTTTTTTGTTTATTCTTTAATTTTTTCGTTTTTTTTTCTTCATTTTTTTATGTTTATTCTTTTATTTTATAATAATTATGATATGTGTGTGTGTCTATAAATTAGTCTATTAGTACTAGGCCTACACTCTTTTTTTTGTATCCATTTTTTTCATTATGCTGTTTTTATCATACTTTATTTATTATACTTTTTTATGTTTATTCTCTTTTTATTTTTATTCTTTAATTTTTTTGTTTATTCTTTTCATTTTTTATATGTATTCTTTTTTATGTTTATTCTTTCATTTTATAATAATTATGATATGTGTGTGTGTCTATAAATTAGTTTATTAGTACTAGGCCTACTCTCTTTTTTTGTATACATTTTTTTCATTATACTGTTTTTATCATACTTTAACAAACAGAATTAAAAACGTCTGAATAAACCCTGCTGATCCTTCTGTGGGTTCAACAGAACTGTACCATCAAAGCAGGCACAGGTCAAATCCCACCACAGTTACTGTATTATAAAAACATTCACGCTGATTGGTCGAAAGAACTGTCTGTCAACTGTGACGCTTTCCTCTGATTGGTCAGTCTCCTCCTCACCAGCTTTCCTATTGGTCAATTATGTGTGCCTACTCTCGACAGACCCGGAAGCGATGTTAACTGGCCGCCTGCCAGGTCAATATTCAACAGAGGATGCTAGCTATGCTCACGTCTGACACGACAAAAAGGAACAACAACTCCTGAAGAACCGGAGCAAAGATGAAACCACATGCTTTATCGAGGACATTAAGGTATGGTACTAACACCAGGTGACTTGTTTTCACAGTTTGGAGAAGGAGAAGGTACAGGGTGCGGCCTGCTGTCATTAGCTCTGCTGGCTAGCCTCAGTGCTAACGTTGTGATATTGTAGCGGCCAGCTTTAATAACTGCAGTGTTATGATTATTACTACTGCACGGAGGCAGGAGCAGCTTGTTGTTAACGTTACAAAACGCTACTAAATGAAACATGTTAGGTGTTGTTAGTGCTGAGGATGATGGTGAGGAAGGAAACAGCAGCTGGGATTATCTAGCTAACGTTACAGTAGGTGTGTGGTTAGTGTGTCAGGTAGGTATGGATCTGGGATCCACACCACACCTGAAGTCAGGTGTTCATTTAGCTATCTGCCTGACTATGTTGAGCTCTAGCTAAACACACAGTGTTATATTCATATAGAAAACCGTGTAGATGATAGCTCTGCCAGTTCAACATGTAAACAAACTAGTAGTTATGTCTAGTGCATCTATTTAGTTCTACTATGTTGTTTTGAACTTGGATAAGCCACAGCAATACATGTCTTGATAGGTAGTGTACCTGTGTGGTCAATGCTTGTGCAGTGGTTGCCAGACTCCCTAGCAAAATTGACTATTTCTTTTATTAAGAAGCACAAGTGCCAGTTCAATATGTAAACAAAGCCACAAGACTGCCAAGTAATGTTACCCTCAATAAGTTACTGGTCTCTTTTCATTCCCATTGTCTTGTTTAACGTTAAGCAACATACAGTATTCATATTCAACAAGGCGTGTATTTTATTGATAAGTAAGGTCAGATTTTCAGTGCAGTTTGGTGAGGGTGAGCAGTGTCAAATCTGCAAGACATCTTTGCTGCAAACTAGTAGTTATGTCTGGTGAATCTATTTAGTTCTACTATGTTGTTTTGAACATGGATAAGCAACAGCAATAAATGTCTTGATAGTTAGTTTGTGTACCTGTGAAATGTTTTGTGATCAATGCTTGTGCAGTGGCTGCCAGACTCCCTAGCAAAATTGACTATTCCTTTTTTTAAGAAGCATAAGTAAATGTAGGCCTATATGTTTACTTGTCCCCTGTTATGTCTGCAACAATGATATAAACTAGGGCTGTCAGTCAATTAGAATATTTAATTGTGATTAATTGCATGATTAATCACAATTAATCACAAATTAACCACATTTTTTAATCTGTTCAAAATGTACCTTAAAGGGAGATTTGTCAAGTATGTAATACTCTTAACAACTTTGGATTGGGCAAATATGCTTGCTTTATGCAAATGTATGTATATATATATTAATGGTAATCAATTAACAACTCAAAACAATGAAAAATATTTTCCAGAAACTGCTGTCAGTGTGTCAGTGTGCTGACTTGACTATGACTTCCCCAAAACGGCATGTGATTATCATAAAGTGGGCATGTCTGTGAAGGGGAGACTCGTGAGTACCCATAGAACCAAATTTCAACTTTGCAGCGTTATTTAGCTGCCTTGGCAACAAGCTAGTATGACATGGTTGGTATCAATGGATTCCTTGGGTTCTTTCTAGTTTCATATGATACCAGTATATTCACTCTAGCTTTAAAACTGAGCCCACTACAACCTCCAAAAGATCGATTGCGTTAATGTGTAATGAAATTAGTGGTGTTAAAACAAATTTGCGTTAACGCATTATTATCGCGTTAACTTTGACAGCCCTAATATAAACTAAGGGTGTAACGATACATGGATCTGGATCGATATACCGATTCAATGATCATCGATGCAAAGTGAAAATATCGATATCTTACAAGATATGATTTAATTTGAAATTCCCACTTTATATTTATTTTTTTTACTAAAAAGAATAGATTGTTTTTCATTTGAATGTCTGGAAGAGCTCAGTAATACAATTGTCAAATCATATTTTAGTAGCTTTTTTTTTTAGTTTATATAAATGTAACTGATTGTGTTAAATGGGCATACGATATTGTCTCATATCGATCGCAGCCCCTGTATTGAATCAAAACGTATCGTGGCAGATTTTGTGATATCAGCAAATATCCTTTCGTTGTCAAAACAATCAATATAATATCATATCGTGATGAAATTGGTTTACACCCCTCCCCTAATATAACCTGGTGCTTCCAGAAAAAGACATCTTTCAGGTTTGTTGTTGGTGTAGTGTTTTGTCTGATGTGTACATTATCTTGGGAGAGGTGACAAACATGAAAAAGTTTGGGAACAGCTGTGGTAGCTAACCAAAAATGAATAGGTAGTTGTTTTAGCTGACAGAATTACCCTCCTCGCTGTACTTAAGTCACTTGTAAACCAAAACTGCAAACGCTCGGGTTGCAGGTACCTGCGATGAGTCACTGACAACACTGATCTTTCTGGGATGGCAGCATACTCTGTGCTCATAACTCAGAACCTGAACCTGACTTACAGGAATACCTGTGCTGCTGTGATCCGTTCAGATGGACTGAATCACAGTTTTAGGTACAGTATGTTATGTACAGAGAAGCGCACACACACATACATCAGATTACATTTGAAGTACTTGTGCTTGTGTTGTCAAAAACTCATACAAACTCTGCTTTAGTTCTTTTAAGTTAAGTTGACCACCTAAATTAGCTTTTGCCTCCTGCCTAATTTGACATAGTAAACAAACCCAACAGCCAGTATTGGATTAGCATCTGGCAGGTAGCTGGTGTTCAAGTCCCCTGTGAGATCTAGAGCTTCTGTTAAATTACAGGATGTCAAATTTAACAGATTATCACAGATTGTTTCTTAAAATATCGTGTCAAAAAAGGCAGATTCAGAAACAGTGTTTTCTGTAAGAGAGCGTGCTGGGTTTGGTTTCTTCTCAGTGGTTTTACAGCCAGCGTCATATAAGGTGGATTAGATGAGGATTTGTATTTGTGTGAGTCTGTTTGTGCAACAGTATTCAAGCTTTTGACTCCTAAGTATGGGCTGACTGGGATCACAGCATACACTTGTAGACACACGCACGCACACACAAACACACACTAATGTGTTACACTCTTCCACCAGCCCCATGCCGAACACAAACAAAATAAAATAATCCTCCCTGTAGAAGCAAAAACCACGTCATCAAACACATGACATGCAAAGGAAGTAGGTGCACATATAGCTAGTTATGATCACGTGTGGTGTTACGCATAGCTAGTTACGCAAGTTCCCTGTGCAAGGGTGGGTACTATACAAATGATTTCAAATCTTAAACAATCTAAAAACCATACGACAGTTATATGACAAGATAACTTTTACTTTTTTTTGTAAATGTGTTTTGCAAAATGGTTTGAAGTAATGAATATTCCTTTTGCCCACATCTCTTCATCATTTTTGTCTTTTACTATTCCTCCCTTTGCCAATTTACCTTTACAAAACGGATCCACTAAATTTTTATGAACATAGTGAGACGGAGCAGACTGTGCATATAACGCCACACCGACCATGTAGACAGGATCTTTTAGCTCTATATTTTAATAGCAGGGGTGTAGATCATAAGTTTCATCACGATACGATATTATATTGATTCTTTGGACAACAATGCAATATTTGCTGATCACAAAGTCTGCCATGATAAGAGTTTCATTCAATTCAGGGGCCTGTGATCGATATGCTTATTTAAAACAATCAGTTACATTTATATAAACTCACAAAAAGCAACTAAAATATGATTTTACAATTTTATTACTTGGCTCTGTAGGAAGAAGATGCGCTTGGACTGAAATTGGTGACACAGACGTGCTATGGGAATTTCAAAATAAAGATGTAACTTTAAGATAATGAAATGTATCGATGTATCATTACACCAAAGGTCGTGATAACCGAATATTTTACGTCATTGACTGACTTTTTTTAACAATGACGAAAAATCTGAAGGCCGGACTGGAGGCCTTGGTGCGTGTCCGTGACCATATGAGTCGCAGAATGGTGCCGATTGCAGCTGCACCGCTGGTGCAGAAGGTAGCGAATGCTGCGGGATTTCCTCCTGGTGAAGCGAGAGCTTGCAGGATTGGGAAATTCCACGTTCAGAGAGTCTGGTAATTACAGTCTCCAGTGTGGCAGCAGAGCGCGGATTCAGCCTTTAGAACACAATTAAAACGGCCAAGAGAAGTCGTCTGTCCGAGGCAAAGACTATGGAAAAAAATGATGCATCTGCTTCGTGTGTGTTGATATGAAAGGAGACCGCACGGTTGGTGTCGTGTCTCGTCTCCATTCATCTTTTCTCTCCATGCCCTCATAAATCCATAATCTATAAGCTTGTTCTGTATATTTATCAGACAGAGCTTCGCCGCTGTGTGTGCCGCTGTCTGTCAGTCTTCAGTCCAATACTCTAAATTTACTAAAAAAGATATGGCTGTCTATAAACACTGGATTTCTCGTAGCACACACTCGCAGAACGGACAGATAGTAGATCGTGAGGAGACATTCACAGAATTTGACAAAGTGTATTGGATTAGACTCACAGACTCTGCCTTTAAATATATCTATGTGTAATTATCATTAAAAAAAAATTATTAAAATGACTGGTAATATATTATGACGGAATTTTTACAACCCTGTCCGTCAAAATAAATCTAACGCAACCACTGCATTACACCCCTAGAAAATAGTAAGACTTAAATCTGTGGTCAGGTCAGATTGGGGCAGCCCAATTTATTTATTATTATTTATTTATTTTCTACTAAATCAACATTTATAGAATAGCAGAGTGGGAGCAGCAGATTTGAGAGACATATTGTTTCATTTAAATTATTTTTTGCTTGTTTTTATTTAATTTACGATTCAATATAATATAATCCTAATCACCTTTGCGTTTGCATATATATTTTGAAGCAGCAAGTATAGCTCATTTGTTAAAATAAAATTTTATATGCATTTTGTTAGCTTAAGAAATTGCTTAAAATGTGCATCTCTACTTGGAACAATTATGACTTAATTATGTTTTATCCAATCCTCACATTTTACACCTTGATTCTTTTCAGTTAAGTGATAACTATGTGTAAATTGGTATAGTTTGCGTTATTTCCCCCATATCCTTTTGTTTGTATGCCTTACATCTACCTTCATTTTAATTTAAGAATTATGTTTTAGGTAACTGTCTCTTCCTGGGAAACCTACGTAGCACCCATTGGTGCATTTAAAATGTTTCAAATACATTTCCCCCGTAAAACTTTGTATTTTTATCTTTCTTTGCTGTGTTGCTAATGTCCTCTTTTGTTCCCGTGTCATGGAAGTGATCTGACTTTTGTCTGCTTTTAGTTTTAGGTATCAGACTGAGAGCCTGTAGCCATGGATGGGCATGTTGCCAAAAACAATGAAAGCACTTTCCCCACCTTGGTGGACCTGGATCACTTTCTTAACAAGCACAACTCGAACTTCATCTGGCTCCTCGTTGGTAAGTGCTCTGTAGCTGCACTGTGGGGGAAACATGTACAGATCAATGGATATTTTGCAGACCTGTCAACACTGGATCAAGTTGCATTTTAGCAGTTTCATAGAAGATGTGCTATCACTTCCTTCGGTCTAAACTAATGTGTTTACTACTTTGATTTATTCATCATTTATTAAACATCGTTTTGGGAACATGATATCCTACCAGGTACGAATATTGACTGTTTGGAGGAGTGATAAGTATTCCATTAAATTGTTTCAGTCCCTCCGTCTTTATATGAGTGTGATAAAATACCTTCTTTGGCATTCACACTCATTATCTAGTAGTGGCTCATTTAGCAAATAACAAGGACAAATTCGATAATGTGGTGGCGTGAGAAATGATTTCAATATCAGTTTATAATAAGTTCTTTTGACATATTATGTGCCATGATGTTAGATAGACTGAAGATCGTTGCATTGAGCTGCACGAAATAAAGTATGATAAAAGTCTGTAATATTCCCTAATGTGTTTAAAAAAAATCTCATCGGATGAAATGTTTTTAATTAGTATTTGCTTTTAATGCTTTAATCCATCTGACTTTATTAACATTTAATTGTGATTTAATTCAATTGAAGTATGACAAATGATAGTTTCCAGTTATTGCTCAGTCCAGGTGCAGCTCTCCGTAGACTCAAATATATTGAATGAAGATTGAACGAAGCTGCCGTTTTCTTTTTGCGGCTGCAACATCTTCGAGTTGGATAAAAAAAAAACTCTTTTGGGGAAAAAGAAATCCTTAAGTGCAGCAGTAAAACCCAGCTGTCAGCCCAGATATGAAAGTAGTTTCTACATTAATTCCACCTTTGCTGTATTCTTTTAAAGAATTATTAGCACTTTTTTTCCAGTGGAATTTATAATAGGTTTCCAAATCTATCACTGGTATGACTACTACTATTGTAATGCTGCTGCAGTCATTTCTCTGTACTGATGGGTCTCTGTCATGTCAGGAAAAGTAGCATCTGGCACACTGTATTCAAAGGACCGATCATGGTTTGTTGACCTTTATAGCTCACATGTATAATTAAAGAGTTTGACTGAACAGAGGCAAAATCAGCATTCATATTTGAAAGTATAGACCTACTTTACTGTGTCACAAAAAAATAAATAAAGCAACATGTTGTTATGTTTTCTATTATTCCTTGTATTAACAAACCTGACCATGTTACGTTTTTTGTCTTTCAGCTACCATTCTGTCCTGTGGATGGATCATCTATTTAACTTATTACAACTCCCGCAACATTGGCCTCATCCTCACCCTCATCATCAACAGACTCTACAAGGATGGCTACATTCACATCGGTGCGTTCATCAGGAGCTCTGTCACACAGTGATGAATAGGGAGGGGGGACGCTGCCAAAGCGTTCTGTTCAAGGCGTTAACTCAGTCTGCTGAATATTTCATGATGAGCCGCCTTCTCTCAGTGATTATCTCCATAGAGTCTGAACAGCGAGCTGCAAACCAACACCAGATTGAATTTCTCTCCATAAATGACACAGAACGTAATTTATAAAAGCACCTCAAGGCCATAAATCCAAGTGCAACCATTATTTTTTAAGCAAGTGATTAGTTTCCTCCAAAAAACATCAATTTTCTTGACTAAAGAGTAGACCTTGGCAGGTGCATCTGCTCTGTAATACAACCCTAAATGCTTTACACTTCAAAAATTAAGCAGAAAAAGAAGCCTGAGTGTGTCAATATGATGCTCACTCTGTAATGAGACAATGTTTAACATTTTTACGAGTGAATTAACAAATTCACTGCAGAGTGTGTTGACAGAAACCTGCAGCTACCTGGCTATGAGTAAATAGGACGGGCAGGAACGATTTGGCAAAGCAGTGTTAAAAATGAAGGGGAAATGAGGAAGGCATGGCTTAGTTAACATCTCTTTGCCAACATGTGTTGCTACAAAGTGAGCAGTCACCTGTGTGCCAGCTAATCTATTTTTTAAATTAACTTAATTTAAAAAAAAATAATTTAATTGATTAAAACTTAAAGGGAGAGTTCATATTTTTTTTTTAAGTGGGGTTGTATGAGGTATTTATCCATAGTCATAGTATTATCTAAAGTAGATGATGGAGTACCGGCACGGGAGCAAAGCAATGCGCTGCTGTGGACGGGACCGGCAGCAAATCATATTTTAGCCACCTATCAGTTTAACGCTATATTTAGAATATTTTCACCGCTTTACTTTGCCCTTTGGGACGGGTAACTGAGCTGTTGTATCCGTCTATGCTCTCTATCTGTCTATGGGTCCTTGAGGGGGTTCCAGGGTTTCCCCTGCACAAAAGGGGAATCATTTATTTTCACTATAATTCCATCCATAAGTAAGACAGAAACAGAATGTGGGTTTCATATACTTTCTGTAATAAAACACCCAAAAGCAAAAATCCTATCAGATGGGGGGACCCTGAGACGAAATAATATCAAATGGGGATCCGTGGTCTAATTTGTGTCAGTTTAAGGGTCCCCGACATGAAAAAGTTTGGGAACCACTGCTTTAAAACACCAAAGTCAAACAATAATAACACAAACAAACTAACCGATCGATCGAGGCAGCAGTAAAACAGTAGTTCTGCGAGGTAAAATGACTGTTTGGTGACTTTGAAGAGAGCATAGATAACGGCTTCAGTTCCCCGACGGGAAGGGCTGTCTAACGGCAAGGTAAAGCAGTGAAAATATTCAAGACATAGCGTACACTTAAACTGATGCTCGATTTTTTTTTAGGTGGTTAAAATATGTTTTGCTGTTGCCCCCATCCACAGCAGTGCATTGCTTTGCTCCCATGTCGGTACTCCTGTCTGTTTCTCCAAACTGGGGGCATGCTGACCATCATCTACTGTAGGTAATACACTGACTATGTATAAGTACCTCATACAACCCCACTTCAAAAAATCTGAACTATCCCTTTAAAGTTCTAAAAAGGTGGATTCTCTGTCTAGGTGGCATTTACAAAAAAAAGCCTGTAAGGGCGCAAATGTATGGATATAAACTAGGGCTGTCAAAGTTAATGCAAATTGGTTTTAACGCCAGTAATTTCTTGAATGCATTAATCCAATCATCTTCCATGACCATGTCATACTAGGTTGTCGTGAAGGAGGCTAAATAACGCTCCAAACTTACGCTAAATTTTGGTGAGGAAAAACTGTCATGGCCATTTTCAAAGGGGTCCCTTGACCTCTGACCTCAAGATATGTGAATGAAAATGGTTTCTGTGGGTACCCACGAGTCTCCCCTTTACAGACATGCCCACTTTATGATAATCACATGCAGTTTGGGGCAAGGCATAGTCAAGTCAGCACACTGACACACTGACAGCTGTTGTTGCCTGTTGGGCTGCAGTTTGCCATGTTATGATTTGAGTATATTTTTTATGCTAAATGCAGTACCTGTGAGGGTTTCTGGACAATATTTGTTGTTTTGTGTTGTTAATTGATTTCCAGTATTAAATATATACATACATTTTCATAAAGCAAGCATATTAGCCCACTCCCATGTTGATAAGAGTATTACATACTTGAAAAATCTCCCTTTAAGGTACATTTTGAACAGATAAAAAATGTGTGATTAATTTGCGATTAATAATGGACAATCATGCGATTAATCGCGATTAAATATTTTAATCGTTTGACAGCTCTAATACAAACACAGGAAGAGCAAAACCTTCATAACAAATGGCACAGTTTCGATTTTACCTTACAGACAGAGTTCGTAATGTGTTAAGCAGGTTTGAACGTGTCTGAAGGCGTGTCTTGTTATTGCCAGGCCTGAGTTGAGTAAAAATCCCTGCTTAGATAAACACTGACAAAAACAAGCTTCCCAGTGAGAGAACCTGACTTACACATCCTGTCCACAGCCGTTCAGAGGAAAAGCCAGAAATACAACAAACTTATACAGTAGTTGAAGCACTCCGGTGTTGTCTCTCTCTCTCTTGGCATGCAGTAATTGAAACAGAACGACGTGTTATGAGCCAAAAAATGATAGAAAATCATGTTCAGTTTTCTTGCTCAGTGACAGACTCTGATCTCCTTGTTGTACAATTAGATCCTCATTAAGGTTATTCTTTTTCTCAATGAGGTGAGAGACAAGCTGATTAAATATCCCAGCAACTCCCAGACTGTTTTTTATCACACAATCATCTAATTACATCTTTTGTTTACTTTTAATTATTTTGATAATACTTTTATTATATTTTAATTAGCTGCCTTGTTGGCTTGAATTCCCACCACTGTGATCAAATCCAAACAGCTTTACACTTGCTTTTGTAATCGTATAACTTAACATAATACTGCAGCACTGTTATTGTTTATGGCATTATGCTACTTGCACTCTTTTTATGTCTGTAACACAAACTGTGTCTGAACCCTCCGCAGGCTCCTTCTCCTTCTCTGTGTTGTCAGGAAAAGTCATGTTCAGAGATGTCTACTTCATCAACCAAGACATGTCTATCAGGTAACCTGGCCTCTGCTGCATTGTTTGCTCCTCCTCTGTTCCTCTACAATCTTAAAGCCTTGCCTACTCATTGATATCTTCTGCCGTTGTTACAGGATACAGGATGGCTTCCTCATATTTCGCTGGTGGAAAATGTATAACCCAAAACAGAAACAGCATGGTGAGTAGAGTGATATTGTTGATAGAGGAGCATTAGTTTAAGAGTTTGTCATTGGCCTGGGGCCAGTTGCACAAAACACCTTAAGTTGAGATTTTTTCCAAAGTAAGGAAAAAAACTTAAGGTCCCTGCGACTTTATCTGAACCACAACACGGCCGAGATTATGGCGATAAATGAAGAAAATGAACGTAGAGTATTCTGCAACCGGGACAACCCAATGGATACGCTTAACGATGAGCAATTGATTTTACACTATATTTGACCGGAGGCTGCATTACGCGCGGGTTTGCAGCCGGGTACTGCTGGAGAGGCCTCAAAACGTCACTGTTTAGGGGGAGAGGGCCTGCAAACGTGACTTTGAGGTACGTCTACGCTCGCATACACAGAGGGATGAGGAGAGGAGACGCCCCTTTGTGATTAATGATTGCTCAACGTTTTTTCTGCTTCGTGATCTTCCCGGTCAGTATTAGTCGAGGTATTTCATGACCACAGCCAAAGGTCAACGGTGTGCTGCGTACATTCACCAGTTTTCAAACCCCCTTACCCGACTGCTTAACAACGTGGTGAAGTTCCCATCAAAACAAAAGGAGGATGAGATATCAGTGCACTGCTTTAATATTGCCGGCTTCCCAAAAAGTGTGCGGAGTGATTGACAGGACCAACATCAGATCAATTTGTTAAGAGAAAAAAAAATCAATATTCAATCAATGTCCAGTTAGACGGCAATCATGAAAACAAAATAACCAACGTTGTAGCAAAATGGCTTGGCAATACCAACAAAGTTTCCATGGAAATTGTAGAATTTTACAGCTGTAAAATCTCTTTCAATGCAGTAAATGCAAGTTTGTCCTTAACTGAGGAAACTTTCAAGGGACTCTGTGCAACACCCTTAAAGGTGCTATTGATAACATTCAGCCACTAGGATGCCTTCTGTAACACCCTGGCAAGGGACAACAGATGAAAAATTGCATTTTGGCTAATTCTGGAATTTTTTATTCCATGTGTATTTATTAATTTGGATCACCCCTTGACAAATAAACTAAACTAAACTAGATGTTGCATTCTCCCTGTTCCATTTTATTTACTTCACAAGAAGTCATTGCCAGGCACTTCCTGTCAATCTCAGCCATTTATCCGTTTTTTCCCACACTAACTGACGACCCAGAGATATACCAATACCAGGTGATACCAATGTCATTTTACTATTGGCTCACAAGCCCTGTTAGAAGTGGGAACCAAACATCAGATATCTTCCACAGAGATAAACAAAACAATCATTTTGGACCCGCAACAATTTTTTAAATGATAAATTCACAATCATATTTTTTTCTTTTTCAGGAAAAGCCATACTTTTATTTGTCACCTTTCTAAAGGCTTTGTAGATGTATTTTTTATTTTTTTTTTAAATATTCATCTACATAAAAATGTTATCAATAAGACCTTTAAGTAAGTCCCTTAGCTAAGGAGAAAGTAAGCCTTAAAAGTCATACTTAAGGTGAAAACTTAAGGTGCTCTGTGCAACCGGCACTTGAATTAATGCAGCGTAAATGAGCTTTCCTTAGATAGAAAGTTATTTCCTTTATCTGTGCAGTCATCATTTGTTAATCAAATTTATCAGGCCATATACAGTATACTATATAATAATAATAATAGTATAATAATTTAAGAATATTGTAAAGCTAAATAGCTGAATATTGTAAAGCTAAATGTTTGACCTCCCACCTTAAATGAACCAGTTATGGAAGGAAAACATCAACAGGAGTTTGCTCTTGTCTCCTGTCGCCAGACCCCAAGGCAGAGACCAGGCTTTACGTGACCGTCAACGGCTTCGAGTTTCACGTCTACAACCGCACCGACCTCTACGCCCGACTGCAGGAGACCTTCGGTCTGGACCCCACCCTCCTGACACCCAAAAAAGATGATGAGAGGGGTCGGGAGGAGAGAGACAAGACGCTAGAAAGGTACCACCAAACGGCTTTTCCTTGTATTCAACGTTAGGGTTGCTTAAGGGAAAATTAAACTTCAACATTGATTAAAGGTTTAAGTAGAAGTTCCTGATTCCTGAGTGCTTGCGGGATCTTGCTTCTGTAGTTGTCTTAAGTTAGGTTTAATGTAAACATGTCACCTAGTCTTTGGTTAATAATCCACAAATTTGAGTGGTAAACAAAACCGCAAAAATCAGCAATATCCCATCAGAGATGATTGATGAATGGAGATTTGATAACAAGCAGTCTGAAATTAGCTGCACAAATAGACTTCCTTTTCTGTCTGTTATCCCCAAATGCATTGGGAATAGAGCTGTTGTCATTTCCCACTGACGGCCAAATGAACTGTGCTGACTGGAAATGGAGCACTATTAAATTGTTAAGTGTCTTCTGGTCCCTGTGTAGTGTGAACATCAAAGCAGAGAGTCCAGACCACACGTCATCTTGGCGCTCCCTCATTCCTGTCATCAAAGTGAACATCAGCACCGTAAGTACTTCACAAATCCAACAAAAAATTGCATGGAGTTTGGTCTGAGAAAGGAAGCATGATTCCAGTTTAAAGACATTTTGAAGAGAAAATAAGGTCTTTTAAAGTGTTAGGCCTCGTTCCTTTATTGCGTGCATGTTCGCTCTCCTGTAGGGTCGTTTGGCATTTGGGAACCACTACCTCCCTCAAACGCTTTGTGTGAACTTTGAGGATGCCTTCCTGACGTACGCCACCAAGCCTCCATCCAGCCACCTGGATCAATACATGCACATCGTCAAAGGCTCGCTGGAGAACGTGCGCGTCATGCTGGTCCCCAGTCCACGCTACCTCGGCATGCAGAATGATGAGTAAGTCCAAGTCACTTAACTAATGAAGAAGAAACATTGCCGGGGCAACATTTGACTCATTTTTTATTTAATTTGAGCGTTTAATTGAGTTGCAAAATCGCCCATTTTCAAAAAAGGTTGGCAGTTAAAGAGGCGTTGCTGTTTAAACTCAAGGGTGAAAATCATATAAAACTAATACCAGAGAGATTTAATAATGTAGCAGACTCTGTAAATTTGGTATTTATTTATTCAAAACAATTTCTGAAACTTGTAAACATCATTTTTCAAATTGTGTGTCGTTGTCAGCGCTAAAACTGTTTAGAGATAATGCTCTTGGCTGAAGAATAATAACTTCAAAATATTCTTTGAAGCATACAATAATGACTGTAGAGAAAAAAATCATTATATTGTTTGACATGGATAATTCTGTGCACTACTCTCTCTGTGTTTCTTCCTTTTTATCATGTAATATGTAATGTATGGTGTGAATCTTAAAGAGGACCTATTATGCTTATTTTCAGGTGAATACTTGTATTTTGGGTTTCTACTAGGACATGTTTACATGCTTTAATGTTGTTAAAAAAAGTCTTTATTTTTGTCATACCGGCTGTGCTGCAGCAGCTCTTCTCACAGTTTGTCTGAAATGCTCTGTTTGAGCCCCCCCCCTAAAAGCCCAGTCTGCTCTGATTGGTCAGCTGGCCCACAACACAATTAACAATCAAACTTTTTGGACTTTGCTCTAACTAGCTTTGTTTGAGGGTGTGCCATATTAGCCGCTAGGCAGGTATTGTGCAAATGTTTTACTTGGTGACATCACCACATTACGGAAGAAAAGGCAGGACTTCAAGCAAGCCGTTTCAGGCAGTTCAGGAGCAGTGTTTCTGTGGGGGAGAGTAACTCCCTTTGGCGTGGGCTTTGTAACTTTGCAGACCATTTACATGCACTAAAAACTATATCACAATCTAAAGGAAAAAGCAGAAAATCATAATAGGTCCCCTTTAAACACAGGCAGAGGACTAACTCTATATTTCTCTACTTGTTTGTACCAAATAAAAATTTACTTTTGTACCACACCCGTAAGGAGTGGATTCAAAATAAATAGTTTTATTTTAATCAATTATTATTTTTTTTAGGGCTGTCAATCGATTAAAATACTTAATTGTCCATTGTTAATCGTGATTAATTGCAAATTAATCACACACCCATTTTCATTCATGTATCTTGAGGTCAGAGGTCAAGGGACCCCTCTGAAAATGGCCATGCCAGTTTTTCCTCGTCAAACTTTTGCGCAAATTTGGAGTGTTATTTAGCCTCCTTTGCGAAAAGCTAATATGACATGTTTGGTACCAATGGATTCCTTAGGTTTTCCAATTTCATATGATACCAATATCTTCACTCTAGCTTTAAAACTGAGCCAGCTACAACCTAAAAATTAGAAGTTGCATTAATGTATTAAAGAAATGAGTGGCGTTAAAATTAATTTGCGTTAACGCGTTATTTATTGCGTTAACTTTGACAGCCCTAGTTTTTCTGCTTAAAACATTCAAGTATGTTTACTGCAATTAATGGATGACTCTGCTTTTAGTTTGCCAAGTACTAGTACAAGAACTGCAGCCCTCTTAATAATATAAGCTATTAGATATAGAATAAAGATAAGGATGTGTAAATGTGTAAATGCAATTTTACTGTCACACATTGTACATAGCACAGCATAGCACACAGTGGAATTTAGCTACTGCATTTAACCCATCCTCGTATATTAGGAGCAGTGGGCAGCTACTATGAAGCGTTCAGGGAGCAGTTTAAGGGTGTCAGGCACCTCGGCAGTGCCCAGGAGGCGAATTAGGACCTCTCCAGCTACCAGTCCACATTCCATACTTGGTCTGTGCAGGGACTTGAAACGGCGAACGTTCAGTTCTCTAGCCAAGTCCCCACAGACTGAGCTACTGCCGCCCCAGTATATGTCTGAATTGTGTAATTGACAATTTTAATACCAAAGATGTTGGCAGAGTGTTTTGAATTAGGCATCCCTTTTCTCCTCTGTAATGCTTTTACCTGGCAGCTTTAACTGTATTACATTAAAAGCAGGGCTGCCATAAACCACTATCTGCACTTCAGCTGAGTGAAACGACACGGAGAGTAAAGTTCCGTTTACCCTCTGTGATTAAGGAGTCACTCTCGGTATGAACTTGGCAGCTGTAGCTTCTGGAAAACGCCATCAGTGATTTCAATCTCCAACAGTCCTTGACGTGTCTTAAAGCTATATTGGAATGTCCAGTGGGTTGAAGCAAAAAATATGTACAAGGAAGGCCACTGCATTTATAAAACTGAAAACGTGTCTTCCTGCCAAAATCAAGCTTCAATGCGGACTGAATTCATGCTTTGGTATCTTTTTTTTTTTTTTTAGGTACCCAATAACCTGCCGTGAACCTACTTGTAAATATTTAGAATAAAGTTAATAACCTCGGCACAAAATCTGTACTTTGCCTTTAAACTGTTTGTTTCTCATCTAGACCTCCCAGACTGATGGGTGAAGGCTTTGTGGTCATGCAGTCCAACGATGTTGATATCTACTATTACCAGGATGAACCCGGTATGATCATGCACACACACACACACACACACACACACACACACACACACACACACACACACACACACACAGACACAAAAAATCTAAAAATGGTAACGAACAAACACTTGCATTGCTGCGACAAAACCCAAAGAATACTACTGGGAAATTGTCTTTTCTGTGAAATAACTTTCCGAATTGTTTATAATTGGGACATACTGTATTTTGCTATCGAATAGGGCTGCACAATATTTACACTGCTCAAAAAAATTAAGGGAACACTTAATCATCACAGTATAACACCAAGTCAGTTGAACTTCAGGGATATCCATCTGTCCATTTAGGAAGCACAAGTGATTGAGAATCACTTTCACCTGCTTTGGTGCAAATGACAGTGACAACAGGTGCAATGGAGAGGCAACAGCAAGACAACCCCCAAAAAAGGAATGGTTTTGCATGTGGTGGCCACAGACAGTTGCTCTCTCCTCATCCTTCCTGACTGATTCTTCTCTAGTTTTGTGTTCTGCTAGTGTCCTTGTCACTACTTGTAGCATGAGGCAGTACCTGCAGCCCAATCAGGTTGCACAGGTAGTCCAGCTCCTCCAGGATGGCACATCCATACGTGCGGTTGCAAGAAGGATTGCTGTTGCTCCTTTGTGTGAGGAGGAACAGGAGGAGCACTGCCAGAGCCCTACAAAAGGACCTCCAGCAGGATACTGGTGTGCATGTTTCTGACCAAACTGTCAGAAACAGACTCCATGAGGGCCCGACGTCCTCCAGTGAGACCTGTGCTCCCAGCCCAACACCTTGCAGCACAATTGGCATTCGCCAGAGAACACCAGAATTGGCAGGTCCGCCATTGGCGCCCCGTTCTCTTCACAGATGGCGTGAAAGAGTATGGAGACGCCGTGGTGAACGATATGCAGCCTGTAACATCATCCAGCATGACCGGTGCACTGGGCCCTGGGCTGCTCCTGGTACAGGACAATGCCCGGCCTCATGTGGCCAGAGTGTGCAGGCAGTTCCTGGATGACGAAGGCATTGATGCAATTGACTGGCCCTCATGTTCCCCTGACCTAAATCCAATTGAGCACCTATGTATATGTATCGATGCATCCGACGCTGCCAAGTACCGCCACAGACTGTCCAGGAGCTCACTGATGCCCTGATCCAGGTCTGGGAGGAGATCCCACAAGGACACCATCCGCCGACTCATCAGGAGCATGCCTAGACGCACACTACTGAGTCACATTATGAGTTGCCGTGATGAAATTCACACAAGTTGGATCAGCCAGTGATTTAAGTGTTCTACTTTGATTTTCGGTGTGATTTTTGAATCCAGCCCTCAATGGGTTGATGATTTTGGTTTCCATTGACTGTTGTTACGTCATTTTGTTCTCAACAAATTATACAATGTACATCAGTAAAGATTTTCAACTTGAATAGTTCGTTCATCAAGATCTGATGTGTGATTTAAGTGTTCCCTTCATTTCTTTGAGCAGTGAAGTTTTTTAGCAATAGTCACAAGACATGCGATGTCAAGTAAGGCAAATTAACTCAAACACATCATGCAGTGTTTCCCATCCATTACCTGGACGTAGGCCCGCCACAGTTTCATAATGAACCGAAAATATTTTTACAGTCCTTAACGTGTGGAGTCTGCCCGGCGGGTCAGGGATGGCTGCTCGATGTGGGAGGATCCCCTATTGGGATCTCTCCCCGGCGCTGCTGACCCTCGCCGTTGGCTAGATGATTATGAAGGACCTGTAGTAAAGACGTTTCAAGATAATTTGGCTTTTTGTACAGTTGTGTGTTTTTGTTTAGTATTTGTTGTAAGGCTTGAAATCATGTTTGTGTGTGTTTTTGTTTGTGTGTGTGTGCAGGTCTGGTGCCTGTGGAGCAGGAGGGTGGGGAGGAGGCCGAGACGTACAGTGAGGGCGATAAGCTTCAGGACCTGCCTCCATGTTGGGGTCTGGACATCGTCTGCGGAAAGGGAACCGACTTCAACTACGGCCCTTGGGCAGACCGTCAAAGGTGAGTAACAAACACACAAACTCAGTTTTATCAAAGAATTTCAACATGAAATCTCTTGCAAATCTTACCATAATTCAGTGTATATAACATCAATTTGTTGAGAATTGATATAAATGTGGTTAACATCTCATTGAAACACAAATCAGCACAAAACTGCACCATTACAGATCCTCCTTTGTGAGCTGCTGAAGTACTGATGATGGCAGTTGAACTCATGTCACTTTATTTGCAGTGGTAACATTTGGAAATTAATTTAAAGGGGTTACTTTGGTATTTTTCAACCTGGACCCTTATTCCCCATATTTTTGTGTCTAGCTGACTAATAGGAACAACAATTTCTGAAACTGGTCCAGTATTGAGGGAGAGGGCTGCATACGGCAGCTGCTCACAGGCTGCAATGTAATCCTATTGGGGCAAGCTGGCACCGTCATTTACGTCCACTAAAAGTACTTGTTTTTGCCATGACAGGCACTAATTGTTATTATAAGTGTCTGAGATTGTGGAAAGAGTCTCGCTCAAGGAGATATCTCGTTCTGAAATCTGGCGAGGTGACGTGTTGCCGGAAGACAATAGTGGAATACATCCATGTTGGAAACACAAGTGCCAGCTGGGCAGATTTTTGTTGTGTTGGAGTACAGAAAGTGTAGCTTAGTGTTATCTAATAGATTTTCAATGTCACGGCTGAATATTTAGCTGATTTCGACAATGTGGATGAGGTCTTTGAATTCAATGGCCGTCTGTATTTATTTGAACCAGAGTATACGGATATTCAAATTTCACAACGAAACGTCTCCTTGAGCGGGACTTTAATGCAATAACAAACAGACCGGATTAAGCGAAAGATAAGAAAAACGTTTTATTTCTCTATAGGGTCCTTTCCAGAATTGTCTGCCGGCAACACGTCACCTCGCCAGATTTCAGAACGAGACTTCTCCTTGAGCAAGACTCTTTCCATGTCAGACACATAAAGCTTCAGTAGGCAACAATTCTTTTGGCGTCATTGGGCAAAGATTCCATAATAACCTTTCAGCATATTGTAATTCAAGTGTTCTGAGAGAAAACTAGACTTCTGCACCTCCTCATGGCTCTGTTTTCAGGCTTTAAAAAAATGTAGCCCGTGACAGAAGTCTTTTACCGATCACAGGTCATTCAGAGAGAGAGCGTTCCTATTGGCTGTGCTCCGGTCATGTGAGCGGTGCTTGGTATTCCCCAAGAGATCTCAGCATGGCTGCCGGGTCACACTTTTTTTAATTTTACAGCTAAACAGTACACTACAATATGATTCTGAAAACATTTGAGGCGAGAAATGGGCATTACAGTAACAGAATATTGATCATATTTGATCAGCGCTGCCTAGATGGACCGTTTGATCGGAGTTCGCGAGTGATTGACAGCCGGCTCTCATAGACAGCAGCTGGAGAGCAGACCCCAGAACCTGACTGGTTGTTTTCCTCCGGTCTGTGAAATCTTGCCGATGCCATTAGGAACACCGGAGGACACAGAGGCACATATTTTTTTTCCAGGTTACCTGTTTCATGCACTACTGTCAGGATATAGCGACCGTTTTATATAAAAATAACTTTTAATTGTATTTGCTCCAATCTCGTCTACTTCCGCTTTAATTATTAAATAATATATATATATAATTAAATAATAACAATTAGAGCCTGTCATGGCAAAAACAAGCACTTTTAGTGGACGTAAATGTCGGTGCCAACTTGCCCCTATAGCTCCATATTGCAGCCTGTGAGCAGCTGCCATCTACAGCATCCCCTTTCCCCCCCGCCCCTAGTTTCAGAAAGTGTTGTCCCCATCACACAGACATAGCAGAATAGGGTCCAGGTTGACCCTATACTTTAAGTCGGAAAACATAGGACTGCTCTTATATCGTTTGCATGTACTTAAACAGCATAACAATACAGATGTAAATGTAATAGATGTAAGATGAGTGCTGTTCTGGGTCATGTGAAATTTTTTTTAAGTCTTCGGAGTTGAGCTATACAGATATAGGTCTTGCATTTGCACGAACTCTCACCTCTCCTGGAAGTTCTTCCTGCCGGCTGACTACCAGGCCATGAAAGTCACCGAGGTCACCGAGCCAGGAAAACCCAGGCAGATCCAGGCCTTCGAGCTCCGCATGAACATCATTGCTGACGCCACCATCGATCTGCTTTTTACCA